>NC_057861.1:9170000-9432500 GCF_019393635.1 Dromiciops gliroides
GACCTGTACACGATGAAGCCATACTTGTGTTTTGTGATAACTGCTTACTTTTCTAAACATTCACAAACTATCCTTTTAATTAATATGGTGTCTACTATGCACTGTGCTAAGCACTTTACATATATCTCATTTGATCCTCAAAACAATCTTGGGAGGTAGCGACTATAATTATCCCAGTTTTACAGAGGTTAAGTGACTTGCCCAAGGTCACATGAACTATCGAGGGTTTGAAGCCAGATTTGAACTCAGGCCTATACTCATGCTAACCTCTTCATCTGAGTAGTAAAGATGGAAAGAGTAGAAGAAGACATCTGGGTAATGTGAGATGAGAAAGAGGAAGCTCACAATGAATGGCCTCAATTTTCTTCAGCAAAATATGGGCAAAGTTCTCAGCTGAGAGGGTGAGGAAAGGGGGAGCCCTGGGAGGTTAAAGGAAGGATGAGAAGGGGGGCAGCTAGGTGGCGCAGTGGATAAAACACCAGCCCTGGATTCAGGAGGACCTGAGTTCAAATGTGGCCTCAGACACTTGATACTTACTAGCTGTGTGACCCTGGGCAAGTCACTTAACCCTCATTGCCCTGCAAACAAAACAACAACAAAAAGGAAGGATGAGAAGGTTTGGAAGAACCTCAGTGGAGAGTGGGATTGTGAGTCAATTATGGGAGTGTAAATAGATTACCTAGCAGCAGTGAGAGTCCAGCCGAGGTTATATAACATCATTTTGTTGTGTACCTAGTCAGAACAATTGTTTGATTTTCTCCAGCTTAGTTTTCATAGGTAGGTGTGAAGATGACAGAGGGCTGGAGTGATCTGGGGCTGAGTGAGAGTTTGGGATTGTCAGCACTTGTGGATCTTGAGCTCCATTTAGATTATAAGTATTATAAATCAGAGCTAGGAGGAGCCATAGAATAGGGAATGTCAGTGCTGGGAAGAGCCTTAGAAGAGAGGATGAAAGAACTAGGAGGGGCCTTGGGACAGGAAATGTGAGAGTCTTGGATCAAAGGGAAGCCTAGGAGGTCATCAGGGGCAGGCTCAACCTCCTCAGGATCTTGCAGATGTGGCTCTCTCTGTGGTGAGTGGGAAGTGCATGGATTAAGGGAAGTAGGACCTCCCCCGGTCCTCTGCAGAGCTCCTGGGCAAATGGTTCTCAGAGATGGTCCTTTCTGGGATTCACAGGTCTCAGAGTGGGCAGGGGGTTCTTCAAAACGGCACCTGCTGGGGATGCTGGAGGATCCAAGTCCTCTGGCTAACTGCCTGCCAGTCCAGACTGCACTGGGAGACCTTTCTCCTACTCTGGACAGATGGTGAGGTCAAGGGTCAGCTGCTTGCTGCCTTACTCAGGCCTCAAGAGGCTGGACCAGTCTGTGGTAAGTGGTGAGGCCATCGTCTGGCTTTTGTCTTCTCCCCTCCCCTAAAGCCAAACATACACCGTGTGGGCCATTTCCTTTTTAATTTTTTCCAACCGCCCTCTATCAGTGGTATCAGCTGGGGAGTGTAGGCCCAAATCGATGTCTAGATAAATCTTTTTGTCCTATCAGTAACACCCTTTGGGGTATAGTTTGAGTAATGGAATCACTGCATGAGAAGACATCAGCAATTTTTTTCTAGCTCTTACTGTAAGATGTCATATTTCTTTCAATAAAGTTTGCCTGAGTTCCCAGCCCCATCAGTAAACTATGGATGCTCTTCTTTTTTGGCACTTTCATCAGCATTGGATTTTATCATTTTACTATTTGGGCAATTTGGTGGGCTTAAGGGAGATCTTTCAGAATTGTTTTTAACTAGCATTTTTCTATTAGAAAATTCAAAGGGACAGCTGGGTGGTGCAGTGGATAAAAGCACCAGCCCTGGATTCAGGAGTACTTGAGTTCAAATCCGACCTCAGACGCTTGACACTTACTAGCTGTGTGACCCTGGGCAAGTCACTTAACCCCCATTGCCCTGCAAAAAAAAAAAATTCAAGCCTTTTCAGTTAGTTATTGATATTTATGTGCTTACCAGCAAGTAATAGTGATTCATTTGTGAAGTTGTATGAATTTCTTATAGATATGGGTTTGAAGCTTTTATTTGAGAAGTTTATTGTATTTTCCTTTTAATTTGTATCTTCCCTTTATTCTGGACATAATGTTTTTTGTTGAATAGAACATTTTGATTTATGTATTGTACATTACCGTCCATCTTCCTCTGCCCCCAGTTGTCTGCTTCCACAGATTGGGTTTATGTTTGGTGACTAACACAAAAGATTGCTCATTTTTTGGCCCATGTTCCCACTCAGAGTCTACACTGAGAAATCACTGAACACAGTTTATGTTTAGTTCCTGTTTTGAGCTTCCACAAATGTGGGCGGTAGAGTGCCTAGCACCTATACAAGCACTCAAGGTAACAAATGCATTTATTGCTCATGGGACAGTCTTGAAACCCACAGGAAATGCAGAAACACTTAAAGGGTTTCACAATAACCCATAAACAATCAACACAACTTTCTTCCCTCTTTGTTGTTACTGTCCTATCAGGGCTTTAAAGTCCTTCTGACTCAAGATTACTCCACCGAAAGGAATTGAATTTTGAGTTGCAAATAAGGCAACATCTCCATATTCTGATAAATTCTTTTCCTACAGGCTCCTATGCTGTTTCTCTCAGATTCCTAGAGCCACCATATAGTTTGGATTCTCCTCATAAGGAAAATCCACTTTGCAGCTGTTAGACGGCCCCCCCCACCCCCTTTTCTGTTGGACTTGTGTTGTTTTAATAATTCACTGTAATAATGGGCAGGGGGGGTGGAGGGGAGCACTGTCAAAGTTCCAATGCCTTATTTTCCCATATCATGGCTTTAATCACTTCCTGTTGCTTTTCTCAGTTTCATGGACCGTGTGCACCATGGTCATTCTCCAAGAGGCATACTCCTAAGGGAATTCTTTTTTTTATGCATATAAGACCGTATCTCTGAACTTGGGAACTTGGGGTTGCTTACCAGGCAGCTCCAAGGCAGACGATGCCCCAGATATCTTTCTCCTCTCTTATAGACATCTAGATTCCAGATGCCTAGAAAATCCCATGTCCATGCTGGGTTGGGATCTGGATCACTAAAAGCAAACATCCTTATTAATGAAACAACAGATCCATGGTTGGTTTCACTTTGAGATCATTGGGTCATTTGTAATTGATTGCAGTGAATTGTGTGAGATGTTGGTCAAACTTCTTTTTCTGCCATTCTGTGATCTAAATTTCCCCTATATTTTTATTGGATAATGAATTACACACACATGTGATCTTGGATTCATTGAACACTGCTTTGCTATTATCAAGTCTGTTATATTTATCTGCTTTCTATCCCATGCCAGATAGTTTTGACAAGTACTGCTTTATAGTATAATAGAAGTTCCACTTCCTCTTTTTTTTTTCTTTATAGTTTCCCTTGATATCCTTGGCCATTCAGCCACATAACTTTCATTGTTATTTTACCCAATTCTATGAAGTACCTCACTAATATTTTGATTGGTATTGTGCTAAATCTGTATCTTAATTTGGGTATTAGTTTTAATTCAAGTCAATAGATTTATTAAGCATGTTCTCTGCACAGTAGAATACTAGCCAATGTTCATAAAAGGTGTGAAGTTTTACAAAGTACTTTACATACAATAAAAACATTTAGTGACACATTAAAATAATTTAGGCAAGAATTGACACTATAAGAGAAACCACATGAACCAACCAAAGAAAAGCTTGGAGTAAATTTAAAAAACAAACAAAAATGGAAGGAACTAAAGCTAGAATTAAATGATAAAGTTTGGGGGCAGCTAGGTCGTGCTATAGCGGATTGAGTGTCGGGCTTGGAGTCAGGGAGACTCCTCTTTCTGAGTTCAAATTTGGCCTTAGACACTTACTAGCTGCATGACTCTGGGAAAATCACATCATCTCCATCTGTCTCAGTTTCCTAATCTGAAAAATGGGCTGGAGAAGGAAATGGCAAACCACTCTGTATCTATACCAAGAGAACCCCAAATGGGGTCAGGAAGAGTCAGACACAATTGATATGACTCAACAACAACAACAACAAACAAAGTTTGGGAAGGAAGAATTTGAAAGATTGGCCAATAGGAGAATATAATAGTGCACTAATTCAATCCAATTCTGTGAGCATTTACTGAATACCTACTATGTGTTTGGCATTGTGCTACGGGTACTACATGGGGCAAATACAAAGACAAAATAAAAAGCAGTCCCTGTTTCCAAAGAGCTAATATTCTATTGGATAAGGTGGGACTAGAACCATCAGTCAGTCAATAAGCATTTATTAGGAATCTACTATGGGCCAGGCACCATGCTAGGCACTGGGGTTGAGTATCAAAATGGAACAATCCCTCATCTCACTGAACTTACATTGTGGAGGAGAGGTATAAGTAAACAAATACAAAATAAGTGGGAAGTAATACAAAATAATTTTATAGGTTGTTGTTGAGTCATGTCTGTCTCTTTGTGACCCCATTTAGGGTTTTCTTGACAAAGATACTGTAGTGGTTTTCCATTTCCTTCTCCAGCTCATTTTAGAGATGAGGAATTGAGGCCAACAGCGTGAAGTCATTTGCCCAGGATCACACAGCTAGCAAGTGTCTGAGGCCAGATTTGAACTCATGAAGTTGAGTCTTCCTGATTCCAAGTCCAGTTCTCTGTGTACTGTGGCACCACCAAACTGCCCAGGTTCATGAGGGAAAGGGTGCTAAGAACTAGGAGGAACAGGAAAGGCCTTGGGTAGAAGGTGGTAACTGAGCTATGTTTTGAAGGGTGATAGGGATTCGACTGGGGAGAGTTATAGAAGGAGTGAATTCCCTTTATGGGGGACCACTTATGTAAAGAAATGGAGTCAAGTCAGCAAGCATTTATTAAACCCTTGCTATGTGCCAGGCATTGGTTAAGTTTTGGGAATATACATAAAAGCAAAATAAAAGACAGTCCCTGCAGGGCAGCTAGGTGGCACAGTGGATAAGGCACCGGCCCTGGATTCAGGAGGATCTGAGTTCAAATCCGACCACAGACACTTAACACTTACTAGCTGTGTGACCCTGGGCAAGTTACTTAACCCTCATTGCCCTGCAAAAAAAAAAACAAACAAAAAGACAGTCCATGCCCTCAAGGAGCTTACATTCTAATGGGGGAAGACAATACAGAAAAGGGAGCTGAAAAGCTAGGGTGGCAGAGAAATGGAGGGAAAAAAAACTGTCTTGGGTCCTTCCTTAAAATGGAGGGACTCAACCAATCAGACCTGGCCAATCAATAGAAGGGGCCACAGGGGTGGAAGTATCTTCTAGGGTGAGAAGCTGCTGGAGAATGGTAGTTACAGCAGCTGCCAGGATGAGAGAAAGAAGTCCAGAAAGCCAGGGCAGAGCCAGGAGAGGAATGAAGGAGATGGGAGATGAGACCTTGTGTACAGGGACCAGTGGGTAGGCCAGTTTGAAAAAGAGAGTGTATGAAAGAGGGTAATTGGAAGACTGGTCAGTGGGAGCCATATTGTGGAAGGCTTTAACAGCCAGGTTGAGGAGTTCTTATCTTAACCAAGAGGTAATAGGAAGCTTCTTAGGCAGGGGAGACCTATGTTTTAGGAAGATTATTTTGGTGGCTTTGTAGAGGATGTACTGGAGAGGGGGTGATTCTATAAGTAGAGAGAAAGAAGTATCATTAACTGTTGAATAAAAATCTCAAGCAATCAGCAGAAGCTACAACCACATCTCAGAGATAATAGAAAACAAGCACAGGAAATGACACAGTTATAAAAAAAAATTAGAAACTATGATGGCACAAATGACAGGTGGACATATGGGTCATCATCTTCCCTCCAGACCTCCCCCCTCTCTATGCTTCTGTATTTCTGATGAGGATACTGCCATCCTTCCCAACACTCGGATTCACCTCTTTGGGATCACCTTCCATCCTCACTTTCCTGCATTTACCATAACTGATCAGTTGCCAAATCTTGTGAGTTTCTGCCTCCATTATACCTCACATTCACCCCCTTCACTTCATTTGCAGCCAGCACCCCTGGTCCAAGCCCTCATCATCTCTTGCCTAGGCCCCTGTAAAAGTCTCCTATTTAGTCTTGTTTCTGGTCTGCTCACAATATTCCTGACAAGTGAACATCCAGCTTCAACTTACACACCTGCAATTAGGGGAAGCCACTCTGAGGCAGACCATTACATTTTGGGATAGCTTCTAATGTTAGGAAGAATTTCCCGACATTGCATCTAAACCCGCCTTTGTGAATGTCCCACCCACTCCTACCAGTTCTTTCCTCTGTGGTCCCTTCCTTATCTTCCTTCAGGTCTCAGCTATAGCCCTACCTTCTGTAGGAAGCCTTCCTTCCCAGTCTTCCTTAATGCTAGTGCCTTTCCTCAGTGATTATCTCCAATTTATCTTATATATATTTTGTTTGTACATAGTTGCATGTTGCTTGCATGTTATCACCCCCCCCATTACACCATAAGTGCTTTGAGAGAAGGTATTATTGTTGTTTTAGTTTTTGTTTTATTTTGGTGAGGCAATTGGGATTAAGTGACTTGCTCAGGGTCACACAGCTAGTGTTAAGTGTCTGAGGCTGGATTTGAACTCAGGTCCTCCTGAATCCAGGGCCAGTGCTCTATCCACTGTACCACCTAGCTGCCCCCGGTATTATTGTTATCAATATTATTTTGCCTTTCTTTGTATCCCTAAGATTTAGCATTATATTAATACTTAATAAATGCTGGTTGACTTTGTGTGTGTGTGTGTGTGTGTGTGTGTGTGTGTGTGTGTGTGTGTGTAGCAATGAGGATTAAGTGAATTTGCCCAGGGTCACACAGCTAGTAAGTGTGAAGTGTCTGAGGCCAGATTTGAACTTAGGTCTTCCTGAATCCAGGGCCGGTGCTTTATCCCTTGTGCCACCTAGTTGCCCCCTGACTTAAAAATTCTCCCCCTTTCCCTACTGAAGAAACACTTAAAAAGTTAAGCAAAAAAATAAATCTTCTATCAGCCATGTCCAGAAATATATCTCATTCTGCTTCATAGTGTTACTAATACTGTAATACATTGTTTTCCTAGTTCTGCTCATTTTACTTCTCATAACTCATATAACTCTTCCCAGGTGTCATTGAAACTGTCCATTTCACCATTTCTTACAGTACAACAATATTCCAAAATGGGAGTGTACTTTCCCTTCTACACACCCATTTGGTCCCAGGGTAGAGTAGACTCAAACTTCAAGTGGTTATTACAAGATGTTCCCCGCACCAAGGTCACTCTGGGGTGTGGCAGAGCTGATGGATATATTACTCCCTGGCTTGTAGGACACAGTGTTGTTGTTGTTGTTCATCCTTCATTTTTGATGAGGACCAATGACATCATGGGGTGATGTCTTGACTTGCATGTGAATTTGATTTAAGTGAGGCAGAGTTGCACAAAGTCATCAATCTCACTCTCTCTTCCAGAGTTATCAAAGTCCAGTAGAAGGACAAAAGTCAGGGAGAGCAGAAATTGCCCAGGATGTAGTCGATGACCACGGTGTCTTTGGTGTGTGACCAAACTCTAAGTGCTCCACAATGCCTTCTTCAGCTGCCTTTATGGTCCATTGGAACAAACTGTTCTCATTTACCCATTCTGCCCGGGGAAGTTTGCATGTGCTTGGGATAGACATCCCTCTAACTCACCAATGGGTCTGAGGCCTGTTGGTTACTGTCAACCTGGTTTAGCTCATCTGCTGAGATAGCTTTACTGGGGTGTGGCCACTGCCCATGCCACAGCTTCTTAGAGTCACAGGTGAGTGTTGGGTGGCAGGTGGGCACTAAAGGTGGATGAACAGCCTTCCCACCAGAGGTGCTAGTCCTCCTTGAACACCCATACACCCAATAGATGAATAGCTAGGTAGATGAATGAACGTAGAGGTAGATAGATAGATGAAAGGATAGATAAATTAATGGATGGATAGATAGGTGGATAGAAAAATGGATGGCTAGATGGATGGATAGGTACTAGTCCTTGAACACCCCCTACACTCTGCAGGACATGGTATGGCAGATCCGGAAGGTCAATACACTGTTGGGCTGGGTCAAGGAGGTTGTTCTTCAGTTACTGGTTCAGAGTGCTGAGAGGACTTTTGATAGCTCTTCTAACCTACTGAAGTTCACAAGGTTGTTGCTAGGTCTATTCCATCTCTGGTACTCATTCACCTAAGATCAGGAAAGAATAAAGACAGACACAAAAGAAACAGAGGAGCCATACATTTACACTCACTTGGTGGCCAGAGAAGGATGTAAGGAAGACTCAGTAGCTGGCTGGGCTTACTTCCTCTGCTCCCACTCAGATGCTCTCAAAATCTCTTCCATCCACAGTGCCCAGGGACTTATGGTAGAAAGTGCTCTCCACATGCAGAGAGGGAACTGTGGAGTCTAAATGCAAACTAAAGCATATTATTTTCACTTTTGTTGTTGCTTTCTTGTTCTTGTTTATTCTTTCTTACATTTTTTTCTTTTGTTCTGATTAGTGTGGAAATGTGTTTAACATGATTGTTGGCCTTGAGAGGGGGGAGGGAAATTCAAAAAATATCTTTGCGTGTAATTGAGAAAAATTAAAAATTTAAAAATTTAAAAAAAAATCTCTTCCATTCCACTTAAAAAACTGTCAGGTAAAACAGAGAGACACACAGAGAGACAGATACAGACAGAGAGACAGACAAAGAGAGACGGAAACAGAGACAGAAAGACAGAGATAGACAGAGAGACAGACAGAGACAGAGAAAGATGGAGAGACAGAGAAATGGAGAGAGAGGAGACGGAGAGACAGAGAGGCAGAGATAGAGAAACAGATAGATGGAGAGAGAGACAAAGAGGAGACAGAGAGGAGGCAGAGACAGAGAGATGGAGAGACAGAGAGAGACAGAAAGACAAAGAGACAGAGACACAGATATGGGAGCGTGGGCGCGCGCGCACACGCGCACACACACACACACACACAGAACCAGAAATAGAGAGACAGAGACATAAAAAGATAGTGTGTTTCTTTGAATTATCTGTATGAACACAGCAGCTAATGAAAAGACTTTTTGTTGCCACACTATAAGCCATCAGGAAAGAGGATACCTGTGCATGCTTGAATCCAAATGTAGGCTTATGAAGTCTTTCTGTGAGTATTGTGCTTGTTTTAAGGACTGGGTACTCACTGGTCAATCTTTTCATGACATAAATTTTTATGGATATTCCTTTTGATATCATTGACACTCTTTTAGTTTGATTTTCTTTTCCTTGTACCTGTTTCTATTTTCTGTACACGTCTTTTAAAGATTTAAGCTGATTAGACTACAGTCATATAAAAAAATGCTCTAAATCACTATTCATTAGAGAAATGCAGAGTAAACAACTCTAAGGTATCACCGCATACCTATCAGATTGGCCAATATGACCAAAAAAAAAAAAAAAAGGAAAATTGACAAATGTTGGAGGGGCTGTGGGAAAATTGGGACACTAATGTATTGTTGTATACTGTTTTTATATCACCTACATTTTCCAGTGTAACCCTCCCTCCTTTCCCCAGAGAGCCATACCCTGTAATGTAGAATTTTTTAAAGTGAAATTTTTTTTAGAAAGATTAATCAATATATCAAAAAAAAAGTCTGATGCAGTATTTCACTCACACCACCCCCCTCATATAAAAAATGAGGGCTAGTGTCTTTTCATATCTCTTCTTTGGGACTAAGCTTGGTCATTATAATTTTTTTTTTTTGGTGGGACAATGAGGGTTAAGTGACTTGCCCAGGGTCACACAGCTACTAAGTGTCAAGTGTCTGAGGCCGGATTTGAACTCAGATCCTCCTGAATCCAGGGCCAGTGCTTTATCCTCTGTGCTACCTAGCTGCCCTCAGTCATAATTTCAAAGTATTATTTTCTTATTGTTTTGTGGTTATTTCCATTTACTTTGCCGTAATTACACTCTATATTGTTTTTCTCATTCTCTTTATTTAACTTTGCATCAGTTCATATTTCTTCCCTTGCTTATCTGCATTAATCATATTAATTTTCTTATGGTGCACTAATATTTTAATATATTCACATACCACAATTTGTTTAGCCATTCAACAATAATGAGAATCTTCTTTGTTTCTAGTTCTTTACTAAAAAAAAAGACTACTAGAAATATTTTGGTGTCTATGAAGCTTTTCTTTTTGTCACAGACCTCATTGGGAGTATGCGGTTAGCAATGGAATCTCTAGGTCAAAGGGTATTGGCATTTTAGTCACTCTTTTCAAATAATTCCAAATTGCTTTATAGAATGATTGGATCAACTCAAAGCTTTAACAATAATCCATGAGTATGCCAATCTTATCACAATCCCTCAAACATTAACTATTCCTATCTTTTGTCAACTTTGCCAATTTCCTGGGCGTGAGATGAAACCTGAGTTATTTTTTGTTGTTGTTTTTTTGTTTTTGCAGGGCAATGGGAGTTAAGTGACTTGCCCAGGGTCACACAGCTAGTAAGTGGAAACCTGAGTTCTTTTGATGTGCATTTTTCTTATTAGTGATTAGAAACATTATTTTATATGTGTGACCTTTGGCTTAAAGAGCCAATTGTGTGAGACTCTCTTCTCATTAGTGGAGCTTGATTACTCAATGACCCCTGGTGATGGAATTGGTGAACAATGGAGAAAAGAATGATCCTGCTTGTGGGCTTTCCAGGATATATCATTCCATCCTCTCTTTTGGTCTCTGAAGGGAGAGAAAGACTCTGGGAAGGAGACAACCTAGAGGAGCTGGATATCATGTCTCTTTCCCCAGCTTGTTAGAGACTGGGGAAATTTCTCCTTGGGTGAGATCTGAGCCTCTATCCCCTGGTTGAACTGAATTATCATGCTTTTAATGGGAGAGCTCATTCACTCAGTGTTGTCTGGTATATAGTCTCCTATGTTTACTTTTTCTGATTTCTGTTTTCCTATCTGTTTGGATCAGTGAGCTTGCTTGCTATTTGCTATGTGTGTTCATTGTGGAACTGGCATCTGTGGGAAACCTTGGATTTATAACTTGGGATACTCCTTTTCCATTAAGGGATAATGAACAGGAATGTTGCTTGAACCTAAACTCACTTTGCCTAGATAAACAATATTTAAGGGAGTAGATAGATGTCATTCTAGCACGTTATCCTCTCTCTCTGAGGACAGAAGACCAGCCAATCTACAGAGATTCCATTGCTAGCCATATACTCCCAATGAGGTCTGTGACAAAAAGAAAAGCTTCATAGACACAAAAATATTTCTAGTAGTCTTTTGTGTGTGTGTGTGTGTGTGTGTGTGTGTGTGTGTGTGTGTGTATGTGTGTGTGTGTGTGTGAGGCAATTGGGGTTAAGTGGCTTGCCCAGAGTCACACAGCTAGTAAGTGTTAAGTGTCTGAGAGATTTGAACTCAGGTACTCCTGACTCCAGGGCTGGTGCTCTATCCACTGCACCACCTAGCTGCCCCTGGAGAATGACTTTTGATTTTTTATATTTCTGTTAATTGTTTTGGGTCTCAGAGATCCAACTATCTCCTTCTCCTTTCCCCCCCACTGAATTTATTCTTCAGGACCTAGATATTCTTTTGGGTTGATTTTCTTTTCCTTTTCCTTTTACCTGCTTCCATTTTCTGTACATGTCTTTTAAAGATAGAAGTTGATTAAATTATCTATAATCATATGGAAAAAATGCTCTAAATCACTATTGATTAGAGAAATTCAGAGTAAAACAACTCTGAGGCACCATTTCATACCTACCAGATTGGCCAATGTGACCAAAAAAAAAAAAAAAAAGGAAGGAAAATGACAAATGTTGGAGGGGATGTGGAAAAAGTGGGACACTAATGCACTATTGGTGGAGTTGTGAACTGATCTAAGCATTCTGGAGAACAATTTGGAACTATGCCCAAAGGGCTATAAAAATGTGCATACCCTTTGATCAGCAATACTACTGCTAGGTCTGTATCCCAAAGAGATCAAAGAAAAAGGGAAAGGACCTATGTGTACAAAAATATTTATAGCAGCTCTTTTTGTGGTGACAAAGAATTGGAAATTGAGGGGATGTCCATCAATTGGTGCATGGCTGAACCAACTGTGGTCTATGTGATAGAGTACTACTGTACCATAAGAAATGATATGCAGGATGCTCTCAGAAAAACCTGGAGAGACTTACATGAACTGATGTGAAGTGAAATGAACAGAACCAGGGAAATACTGTACATAGTAACAACAATATTGTAATGATGATCAACTGTGAATGACAGCTATTTTTAGCAATATAATGATCCAAGACAATTCTAAAGGACTTTTGATGAAAAATGCTTTACAGCTCAAGAGAAAGAACTGATAGAGTCTGAATGCAGATTGAGGTAGCCTTTTTTAAAACTTTCATTTGGGGGGGGTATTTTTTGTTTTATTTTTTTTGTATGTGTTTTCTTTTGCAATATGGCTAATATGGAAACATATTTTATGTGACTACACATGTTTAAGCTATAACCAATTGCTTTCTCAATGAGTGAGAAGGAGGGAGAGAATTTGAAAGTCAATTAATAAAAAAGAATGCCAAACATTGTTTTTATGTGTAATTGGAAAAAACAAAAGTATAAAAATTTTTGGAAAAAAAAAAGTTGTAAGTTGATTGATGAGTTCCCTGTGCATCCACTTTGCTGTTCCTCCCTCTTGTCTTTCTCATCAGAATTGTTTCTCTTTGGGTCTTTAGAAATTCATTTTTAGGAACTGTCCATTCCTCTTGGGCTGACTTCTGTTGTAGAATTATTGTCCTTGGGATTTTACTTATCCTTTCTCTGAACTATTTGAAATGTGTTCTTCCTAAATCTTTTGTGCTTGTTAGGTAATTGCCACCTTTCTTTCCTTCAATCACAAACTCTAACATGGAGTAGTCATTTCCCCACAAGATCCCTTGCCCCCTTGCAATGGATTCCTCCTTGCTGGTGGAAATAAGGTCTCCCCTATGTGATTGTTTTAAATTATCTTTTTAAAAAATTCCCTTTTATTTTTCAGGCCTGCATTCTTTCCCTCTCTCTTTCTCCCCTCCTACTGAGAAAACAACAACAATTCAAACCCCATTACAAACATTATGTATAGTCAAGCAAAAGAGATCCTCACATTGGCCATATCTAGGGAAAAAAATGTGTCTCAATCTTCATGATGACTTCATCACTTCTTTATCAGAGGAGAGATAGTATGTTTCAAGATGGAATTATCATTAAGTCAAGTTAATCAGTCAATCAACAACAAGCAGTTTTTCACTCTAGCCATGTACCATATGCCTCTACATAGGAACTTCTCCCATCCCCCACTGCTGCCACATCTCTCTCTTTTTTGGCTTCTTGCTCTGCAAATTATAATCAAATCAACACCACCATTGCCTTGGATGTTGTTGTTCAGTTATTTTCAGTCACGTCCAACTCTTCATGATTCCACTTGGGGATTTTTGGGCAGAGATACTGAAGAACCTCTAGCTTACTTTACAGATGAAGAAACCGAGGCAAAGAGGGTTAACCCTCTTTAAGTGACTTGCCAAGGGTCACACAGTTAATATGTGTTGGAGGCCAAATTTGAACTCAGGAAGAGTCTTCCTGACTCCAGACAAAGCGCTCTATCCACTGCAGTGCCACCTAGCTGCCTGTTGCCTCAGATATGGGGTATCAATTAACTGCTGTGATGTTTAAAATCTATATTGTGTGATTGCCTTAAATTAGAAGCTTCAGCACCAGTCTTTGGGCATTAAACATTTATTAAAGCATACAGGTATTAACATAGAGTTCAGAAAGTTAAGAAAAGGTCTATCTAGCCTAGAGTTCCAGCCTGGTTGGGTTCTTCCTCAAGTCCTCCTCCACAAGCCTGCTTTAATCAGGAACTCTCTAGCAAGCTGATTGTGGAAGCTTTTTATAGGTCTGGAACAGAGGAGGTCCTTACACACTGCTTCAAGCTGATTGGTTGGCATCATCCAAATCCATTGGTTCTGAAGGTGTTCTCAAGTTGAGTTCACAGTCTAGCTTCTGAGAACAATACCTTCTTAAGGGTTAGCCAGGTGTGATTACAATCCAGTTAACTTGAAGTAGGCTAATCAGCAGTCAATCACTCTCACTTGATTCAATCAGTCTAGATTAATCTCCAGGTGGGTTTTTGAGTATCTGCTAAATCCCATTATTTCATCACACTGCTTTATTATTCAGCTCACCATTTCTGTTTCTTCTCAGATCAAAACACCCTTCCTTGCTACCACTCCTTTAAATGTGCTGTGTTCTATTAGAATATAAAGTTCTAAGTAAGTACTTTTTGTATCTGTTTCCTCAGCATTTAGCTCACTGTTGAGTCACAAAGTAGGCACTTAAATGCTTTTTGATTCATTGATTGATTCATTCATTATCAGGCACTATGTTAAGTACTGAGGACAAAAAGATATAAATGGAATAGTCCCCGTTCTCAAAGAGTTTATATTCTATAGGGATAGACAACATGTACAGACAACAATGGAAATATATACAAAATATATCTGACCACCAGGGGGAGCTTTTGTGAGTGTCCAGGGACTCTCCTGCTTCCAGGTACTGCCAATTTTGATAAAGCCAATGCCTAGAGATTTGAGTCCCCCAGCTTGGACCGATTATAATGTATGCTCTGAGTCCTTACCCCTTATACTCTGGTCTAGGCTATGTTTTCCAGGAGCCACATGGGAAGCCTATTCCATTGCATGGTTTTGTGACTCAATGTTGTTGTTTTTTTCACAAAAGGAAAAGAAGTCTAGGGTTCAAATTGAGATTCATGTAATCCTGAAGGGTTATGAAGATATGAGACATTCTCTTCAATTGGCCCCTTACCTCCAACTTGCACCAAGGGGAAAATAGTTAAATAGTCTCTCCCCTTTCTACTCCTATTTTAAAGGAAAGGGGTTCTTCCTTTCAATCTCTCTGAATAATTCAATAACTAGGGCAAATTGCTTAGTTTTGTTGGCCAATGAGGTTAAGTTATTGTTGTTTTTTTTTAATAACAGCCAGTGAATAACATAAGCATAAAGTTAAATGGAGGAATTAAAACTCTCAGTGCTGACTGAAGCAGCCAGGAAGGGACAATGGAAAAATGGGAAGTGAAGGGATTGACTGGTAAAAAGAAAACTTGGCCTCTCCTAGAAGGGAGAAAGAGATGGAGAAAAGGGTCACCATCTTCCTTTCCCAGCCCACACTTTGTCAGCAACAAGAACCACACCATTGAACTTCTGTTCATTCTTCTCCATGCTCTTCCCTTTACTATACTTCATTTTCTGGATATCTTTACACCAGTCAATCAATCAATAAGCATTTATTCAGTGCCTACTATGTGCCAGGCACTCTGCTTTGGGCTGGGGAATACAAAATTTAAAAATGAAATAGTCCCTGACCCAAAGGAGCTGGCATTTCATTGAGGGAGACAACATGTACATGTCTGTCTGTCTGTCTATCCATCTAGCTAGCTACCTAGCTATCTGAAAAACTTATAAGGTCATTTCTTAGGAGAAGACACTAGCTGGGATGGGGGTGGGGGGGATCAGGAAAGACTTCCTGAAGAAGGTCACACTCAGTGCTGCCCTACCCCCTTTTACATATCTTATTTCTTTTGAGTATGGTCTAGCCTTCCAGAGCCATAATCCAGTCATGGATCTTGTGTTATTTAAATTATTGGGGGCCAGACTGGATTTTTCTAAAATATTGCTACTTATAAATTAATGGCTATTGCACCTATTGAGGCAGTAAGTATTTATTATTTATATTAAATATTAGTAAAGAATATTGACTGAGTGGCAGTTAACACAAGCTGAAACCTGCCCCCCCCCCCAAAAGCACCATATTGTCTCTAAGAGAGCACATGGCCCCAGGCAGAGTTCAGAAGCCTTTCATTACCTACTCTGGTCTAAGAGGAGAGCATTTACCAATCAGATAGTCTTCTGAGGCCAGAGTGCCAGCCAGGAATGGTGTTGGCCTCATGATCTGAGTCTTTTTCCTCTTCTGATAGAGGGGGCTCTTACACACCGATCAAAGCTAATAGGCTAACATCATTCAATTGCACTGGTTGATGGGACTTGAGGGTGGTCCATATTAAAATGAGCTGTATTATAATGACATCAGGATCTTAATGGGAGACTGACCCGCTGAGGGCATAGTCAAAGGCCCGTTAAGTGCTTCTTAATCCTCTCAGTTCACTGAACTAAGATGAAAGAGTCTGCATCTCTAAAAGGTACTTTGATGAGAACCAGGGGCTCCACCCCCTGCTGAGAAAGAATTGACCTTTCTAAGGTCATCTTGGCATCCCGGAAGTTCATGCACCGCCTTTAAGTCATGTCAATCAATGGACTTGAATGCTACCAGCCAATTAGCTTAGAGCTGTGTGTGTGTGTGTGTGTGGGGGGGGACTGCCCCTCTTCTTGTTGGTCAGGGGGCTTCTGGGGGAACTGACTGGGACTCTCGCTTTTTGGGAAGCATGATGGCTAGGTGAAGGTGTGTTTTCTCTCTCTCTCTCTCTAGCGTAGATCTGAGCTAGGGTTTTTCTATTCTTTCAGAGACATGTGCTCTCTCTCTCTTTACTAACTTCTGATATACTTTAATAAATGCTTGAAAGCCTAAACTGTTGTTGAATTTATAAGTAAATCTTAGCTAGTTTCCCCTCACACTGAGGGGGGGGGCGGGGGCAAGTAAGGACACACGCATTAGATTTTAAATATCACACTTTGGGTTGGCTCTGAAAGAGATTAGCTAAAGTTCCAGAACTAAACTTTCTGAAGTGGGGGTGAAGAGAAAGGGTCCCCTCAAAAAACCCATCGTTAATAATTATTTTCTTATAATCTCATCCCACTCAATCTGATTAATAACTACATGGTCTAAGTTATCTTCTTTTTCTTCTTTTTTTTTTTTTGCAGGGCAATGAGGGTTAAATGACTTGCCCAGGGTCACACGGCTAGTGTCAAGTGTCTAAGGCCGGATTTGAACTCAGGTCCTCCTGAATCCAGGGCCAGTGCTTTATCCACTGTGCCACCTAGCTCTAAGTTATCTTATTGCATCTGGATCTCTAGTTCACCTCATTTGTTAGCCTTGTTCTATGCCTTTTCAGTCAACCATTATTGGTCAAGATTGTCCCATCCACCCTGAACAGTTCTCTCCTTTTAAAAAATCTCCTCTTTCCTTGTTGTAAGCCACCCCCTCCCTCCATTTTTCTGGTCCTTAGCTTTCTCTGATAGCTTTGGCTCACTCTACCTTTAGCACTCATAACCCTATTCTTTTTTTTTTCTTTTTTAGTGAGGGAATTGGGGTTAAGTGACTTGCCCAGGGTCATACAGCTAGTAAGTGTTAAGTGTCTGAGGTCGGATTTGAACTCAGGTCCTCCTGACTCCAGGGCCGGTGCTCTATCCACTGTGCCACCTAGCTGCCCCCGACCCTATTCTTTTAATAGTGGGCATCTGTATTTATGCTATGTTATGTGTTCATGCTTTCATCTTCTAACTTTAGAAAGGCCCATCCTGATTTAAAATGGGACTATGGATTCAGAGGTAGAAGGTTCCAGTTCTCTCCAGAAGAATGGAAGTTGTAGTCATGATGTCAGAGAAAACTGAATTCCAATTAGAAAGCACTTAGAGATAAAACCAAGAATTGGATTATGTGTAAAGGTGTCATTGGCAGTGAAAAATATCAGTATTCAATTTTAAAACAATAAGTGGCATAGCAACACCAAATTTAAAGGGGAAAATGAACAATTCTGTTACCAAAAGCATTGTACAGAAAAACAATAGGGTGAGATTTCAACACCACCCAAAAAGATAAAGAGTAAAGAGACCATGAATTGATTAGAATTTTAAACAAAATGGATTTGATAGATATCCGTTGAAAAATAGAAGTAGAGAATTGACTTTTCTGCTAAAACACTTATGCAACATTTACAAAAACTGATCATACTGTAGGGTAATGTTGTTGTTCAATCCTGTCCAACCTATGAGCTCATTTGGGGTTTTCTTGGCAAAGATACTGGAGTGGTTTGCCTTCCTTCTCTAGCTCATTTTACAGACGAGGAAACCGAGGCAAACTGAGTTAAGTGACTTACCCAGTCACACACAGCTAGGAAGTGTCTGAGGCCAGATTTTAACTCAAGAAGAGGAGTCTTTCTGATTTCAAGCCCAGTGCTCTATCCATTGTGCCACCTAGCTGCCTCTGCTGGGCAATATATGCATTTTTAAGCACTTACTGTGTACCAGACACTGTGATGAGGACTGGGGGTACAAATACAGGGAAAAAGAAAACATTTCTTGTCCTCATGGAGTTTACTAATAAGGGAAGACAAACAAAAGAGAGCTTTAATGCTCTAAAGGAAATGGGGGTGACAGCAGGAGCAGAGAGAAGGGCATGACACTGAAGTTCAGAAAGTCAGAAGCACAGCCAGGAGAGGAATGAAGGTTAGCTGGCCTAGACCAAAGCTTCTTAAACTGTGGGTCTTGCCCCCATACAGGGTCACATAACTGACTGTGGGGGTGGCAAAAATTTGGCAATAAATGTTTGATTTGTATACCTGTTTTATATACATCCCTTTATATCTGGGGTCACATAGAAATTTCTCAGGTGAAAAAAATGAGTAGAAAAGGTTTAAGAAGCCCTAACCTAGATCTCTCCTCAAAATTGTGGCACAGGGGAGAAGAACTTGGTCCTGGGAGAGGGGGCCAGTCTAAGAGATGTTCTATGGTAAGACGGGGGCAGCTAGGTGGCGCTGCAGTGGATAAAGCACCAGCCCGGGATTCAGGAGGACCTGAGTTCAAATCCAGCCTCAGACACTTGACACTTACTAGCTGTGTGACCCTGGGCAAGTCACTTACCCCAATTGCCTCAGCAAAAAATTTAAAAAAACAACAACAACAACAAAGCCAATAATGGGGGGCAGCTAGGTGGCGCAGTGGATAGAGCACCAGCCCTGGATTCAGGAAGACCTGAGTTCAAATCCAGCCTCAGACACTTGACACTAGCTGTGTGACCCTGGGCAAGTCACTTACCCCAATTGCCTCAGCAAAAAATTTAAAAAAACAACAACAACAAAAAAGTCAATAATGGGGGGCAGCTAGGTGGCTCAGTGGATAAAGCACCAGCCCTGGATTCAGGAGGACCTGAGTTCAAATCCAGCCTCAGACACTTGACACTTACTAGCTGTGTGACCCTGGGCAAGTCACTTAACCCTCATTGCCCTGCAAAAAAAAAAAAGCCAATAATGTACTTAAATCAGTAACAAGTAGCATATAATAAAAGACTCAGGCTTAAGACAAAAATGAATGCTTGAATAAAGCTTTCATTGAAGAGTAATTTATAGAAACAATAAAATTTGTTTAAAAGATAATGACAATGTATATATGACATATTAGAATGTATGTGATGCAGCTAAAGCAATTCTGAGAGAAAATGAGTAACCTTGTGGGCACCTAGGTGGCACAGTGGATAAAGCACCGGCCCAGGATTCAGGAGGACCTGAGTTCAAATTCGGTCTCAGACACTTGACACTTACTAGCTGTGTGACCCTGGGCAAGTCACTTAACCCTCATTGCCCCACCAAAAAAAGAAAAGAAAAGAAAAGAAAAAAATGGAAAAAAATGAGTAGCCTTGAACACCTGTGTAGTGGGAGGTGGGACACCTGTGTTTACTGGGAGAAAGAGATTCTCCCATGGTTACTCATCTGAGCCCCCTGGAGACCTGGGAGGCATGGAGGCAAAGGTTAGCTTCCATCCCATGCTAAGGGAGAGGAGTAGGGAATATTTACGAGAGGAGCAGGGCTGGGCTCAGAATGAGACACAGAGTAAAGTTATGTCTGATGGAGGTGATTGATTGACTATGTGAGACAGAGCTGGGAGATATCATCAGGATGGGGCCAGGCCCCAGGCTGTGGTCACACTGTTTCCATAGTTAAAGCAGCCTTAATAAGCCAACTGGCAAGGGCTGTGTAATAATAGCTAGCATTGATATCATGCTTCAAGGTTTGCAAGGTGCTATAATAATAATAATGAATAGTAACAGCTAATATTTATATAGTTCTTCCTTTGTGCCAGGTACTGTGCTAAAGACTTTATAATTATTATTTCATTTGGTTCCCATAATAGCCCTGGGAGGTAGGTCCTTTATCATTCTCATTTTAGATGCAGAAACTGAGGCAGACAGAGGGAAAGTGACCAGCTCAGGGTCACACAGCTAGTAAGTGTCTGAGGCAGGATTCTAACTTGCCCAATCCTCTTTCCACTGTGCTGCCTACAGCTCAGACTGTACTTGACCTAAGTAGAGGTTGCATGGAACAGATACAGGGTAGCCTCAGTCACTTGTGTTGCTTAGAATATAGCATGTGAATCTCAGGTTTGGGTTGGTAACTACTTAACAATCAGCTCTATGGGAAAAAAGGACACCCAATACACTTTTAAGTTTAATGTTCATTATTAACATTTTGGGGGAAGCTAGGTGGCACAGTGCTGGCCCTGGAGTCAAGAGGACCTGAGTTCAAATGCAGCCTCAGACACTTATTAGCTGGGTGACCCTGGGAAAGCCAGGTCATCCTGTTTACCTCACTTTCCTCATCTGTAAAAGGGGCTGGAGAAGGAAATGACAAACAACTCTAGTATCTTTGCTAAGAAAACCCCAAATGGGGTCATGGAGAGCTGGATATGTCTGAAACAACTCAGCAATAACAAATGAGCATTTTCCCCATCACTTTCTTAAGTCTAGACAATAACAAAACAATAAATACTCTACTAGGTAGTGTTGCCAATTTCCAAGGCACAGATGATTATACTGAAAGTTTAACCATTTTGAACTGACTCCAGCACAGCCTGGAGTGAATCTACATTTCACTCACAATCTTGTTCTTTATCAGGAGAAAAACGAGCCTTTATCCATATTTCTTTTTTCTTTTTTTAATTTGCAGGGCAATGGGGGTTAAGTGACTTGCCCAGGGTCACATAGCTAGTAAGTGTCAAGTGTCTGAGACCAGATTTGAACTCAGGTCCTCCTGAATCCAGGGCAGATGCTTTATCCACTGCACCACCTAGCTGCCCCCTTTATCCATACTTCTTAAAGAATTTGCTTTGCTTTCTGTTCAGCTTTTCAGTTCAGAGGTTAATCATTGCATTATTGTTTCATGTTTTTTATTGTTCAAATGAAACTTAGGAAGGAGAGATGTCAAGGAGAGAGAAAATGAGGAGATTTTAAATTGTGATTTGTATACAGACATGCACACATGTCTATGCATCCATATACCCATATGCACATACATGTATACACATGTATGTAGATGCATTTATATACACAAGTACACACAAATGCATGTATGTACCTCTATACACATCCATCCATCCACCCATCCACCCACCCATCCATCCATCCATCCATCCACCCATCCATCCATCCATCCATCCACCCATCCATCCATCCATCCACCCATCCATCCATCCATCCATCCACCCATCCACCCATCCATCCATCCACCCATCCATCCATCCATCCATCCACCCATCCATCCATCCATCCATCATTACATATCTACATGTGTGTGTTTACTAGGGTAGTTCTTGGCTGGAAGTTGGGAATTATAGTTCAGAAAATAACTGATTCATATTTTTATAGTTTCCCAAAAGATTTAAGAAAACATCCATTCAGATGGAGTCCTGAGCCAGTTTAGCAATATTGGTGGTAAAAGGTTGGGATCAAGCCTGGAGATATACTTTTTTGTTGTTGGACAATGAGGATTAAGTGACTTGCTCAGGGTCACACAGCTAGTATTTGTTAAGTGTCTGAGGCCAGATTTGAACCCATGTCCTCCTGAATCCAGAACCAGCACTTTATCCACTGCACCAACTAGCTGTCCCACTGGAGGTATATTTTCTGAGACTATCTATCTCAGGCACTTACTTCCTTCTTCCTTTTTTTCTCTCAGGGTGGTTTAAAAGGAAAACCCTTCCCCAAGGGATGGCACCAAGGGAATGACTAGATAAAAAGTCACACCCAAGGAAAGATCACAGGGAGCAGCTAGGAAAGAGTATTGTGGTTTATCTGAGTGTGGGAGGCAAGCAATCAGACCATAAAACTGCTAAGTTTGTATTAACAAGGAGAGAAAAGGAGAGGATTAATGAGTTAAATTAATAAATTTTATTTTAATTTATTTAAATTCAAATTTATTTTAAATTTTATTTTAAAATTTAGAAATTATTCATGTTGCCCCTTAGCTGCTATGATGGCAGATAGAGGTGGTTTTTCAAAGGATGGCCATCCTACAACTTATTCTCAGGGTCCTGGAGATAACCTTGGTGTGTATAGCTACTGAGCCCCAACTGGTGAGCCTTCCATTTATACAGATCAGTCACAGTGACACCATTAACTCTGAAATATGAAACATTTACCAGACAAGAAGGCAAAACCAGGAGTAATCATAACATAACATTAACTCATTAGAAGGCAAAAGCAGGAATAAATAAAACATAAGCATTCACTCATAAACCTGGGTCACAATCTCCCACAGATACACACAATATTTATGGCAGAGGGAGTAGGCACATACTTATAGAAACCCAGCAGTGAGGTAGATTAGTAGAGAGACCTATGTACCTGGGGCATCTCATGCTGGCTTAAATGTCTTTGGTCTCCATAGGGAATAGTCTGTACTGATGGTCACCTGATGGACAGGCCCGATTCTCTTTGTTTGGCTGCAGGATGAAGCTATTTCTCTGGTACTCTCAGGCCACTCTTTTAGATGACAACTGTCTTCTTAATTCTGGAGTCTGAAGAGATTCTCAAGTCTACTCCTTTGGCTAGGGGCTGAGGTGTCACACTCTTACACAAAATCTCTATGGTAGATTTTCTATTACTAAGCCATAGAGTGCATTAAAGAGCAATGTAGTCAAGCCTTTGGGAATAGCAATAGGGCTCGTAGTCAGGAAGACCTGAGTTTAAATTCAGCTTCAGACATTTACTGTGTTTAGCACAGTGCCTGGTACATATGGGTTCTTTTGGGGGGGGGGGGCGGGACAATGAGGGTTAAATGACTTGCCCAGGGTCACGCAGCATATAGGTTCTTTTTTGGGGGGGGGGTGTGAGGCAATTGGGGTTAAGTGACTTGCCCAGGGTCACATAGCTAGTAAGTGTTAAGTGTTTGAGGCCGGATTTGAACTCAGGTCCTCCTGACTCCAGGGCCGGTGCTCTATCCACTGCGCCACCTAACTGTCCCAGCATATAGGTTCTTGATAAATGTTTCCTTCCTTCCTTCCTTCCTTCCTTCCTTCCTTCCTTCCTTCCTTCCTTCCTTCCTTCCTTCCTTCCTTCCTTCCTTCCTTCCTTTTTTCCTTTCTCTCTCCCTCCCCTTCCTTCCTTTTTAAAATAACATTTTATTTTTCCTGAATTACATGTAAAATTTTTTCAACATTTTTTCACTTTTATCTCATTTAATTTTTTCCAAACTTAATAGTATTTTATTTTTTCCCAGTTATATGTAAAGAATTTTCAACATTTGTTTTTATAAGATTTTGAGTTCTAAATTTTTCTCCATACTTCCTTTTCCTCCTCCTTTCCCAAGACAGCAAACAATCTGATATAGGTTATATATGTACAATAACATTAAACACATTTCCACATTAGTTGTGAAATGTGAAAGAAGAATCAGAACCAAAGGGAAAAATCTCAGAAAAGAAAAGAAAAAAGTAGTGGTTTAGTCTGCATTCAGATTCCACAGTTCTTTTTTTTCTGGATGTGGAGAGCATTTTCCATCATGAGTCCTTTGGAATTGTCTTGGATCATTGTATTACTGAAAAGAACTAAGTCTATCACAGTTGATCATTACACAATGTTGCTGTTACTTTGAACAGTGTTCTCCTGGTTCTGCTCACTTCACTCATCATCAGTCCACTTAAGCCTTTTCAGGTTTTTCTTAAATCTGCCTGTTCATCATTTCTTACAGCACAATAGTATTCTGGGGGTTTTTTGTTTTTGTTTCTTTTCTGGGGCAGTGAAGGTTAAGTGACTTGCCCAGGGTCACACAACTAGTAAGTGTCAAGTGTCTAAATCGGGATTTGAATTCAGGTCCTCCTGAATCCAGGGCCGGTACTTTTATCCACTGTGCCACCTAGCTGCCTCCTAACACAATAGTATTCTATTACATTCATATACCACAACTTGTTCAGCCATTCCCCAATCAATAAGCATCCCCTCAATTTCCAATTCTTTGCTACCGCAAAGAGAAATGCTATAAATATTTTTGTACATGTGAGTCCTTTCCCCTTATTTAATGATCTCTTTGGGATACAGACCTAGTAGTGGTATTATTGGGTCCCTCCCCTTCCTTCTTTTTTTTTTCTTTTTTTCTTTTTTGGTGAGGCAATTGGGGTTAAGTGACTTGCCCAGGGTCACACAGCTAGTAAGTGTTAGATGTCTGAGGCTGTCAGAAGGAAGGAGTCTCCTTCCCCCCATCCCAAGCTTGTGAAGTTGATTTGTGTTTATCCCTATTAAATTACATCTTATCAGATGTGACCCAGTTATCCAGTTTGGTAAAATGTTTAGAGCTTTGTGTCATTGGAAATTTTGATAAACAAGGCATCTATGCCTTTTATAACATAGAACAGAGGATGTCAGAACTAGGAGGGGCCTTAGAACAGAGAGACTGGATATTAAAAGACAAAAATGAAAAAATACCTGACCTCTAGAAGCTTAAATTCTAGCCAGGGGAAACATGTGTATTGGGATTTACACATGTATCAAATAGATACAAGATAATATTTTGGTAGGGGAAAAACATCAGGAGCTAGGGGGTGGGAGTGAAATCAGGAGAACTTGCATATGGAAGGCAACTCTTGACCTGAGCCTTGAAGCAAACCAATGCTCCCTAGAAGCTGAGGTGAGAGTGGAGGGTATTCCAGACTTGGTAGAAGGGTATGGGAATGGAGGATGGAACATTGTGTGGGAAGAAGGGCATTTTCACTGGACTGTAGTGTGTATGTGTGTGTGTGTGTGTGTGTGTGTGTTTATTAAAGAAGGAAAAGATGAGTCATGGTGACCCATGATCTATATGAGAGGTGGTGAGGGCCTGAACTTGGCTGGCAGTTGTTTAAATAGAAAACAGGGGAAGATAGATCAGAAAGAAGTGGAGGATGCTGAATCAATAATATTTGGCAGCTAATTTAATGTAATGTATAGGGTGAGTGACAGTGAGAAGTTGAGGGTGCTTTGTGAACTTGGGTGATTGGAAGCTTGGTACTTTGCATTAGACTGTAAGCTCTTGGAAATCAGGGACTATTTTTTTGCCTTTCATGTATCCCTAGAGCTTAGCACAGTGCCTCACATATAGGTCAGTTGGTTGGTTAGTTGGTTGGTTAGTTGGTTGTTAACCTTTATTCTTTTTAAAAAGACCTTTTATTTATATATATATATATATTTTTTTTTTTGGTGGGGCAACGGGGGTTAAGTGACTTGCCCAGGGTCACACAGCTAGTGTCAAGTGTCTGAGGCTGGATCTGAACTCAGGTACTCTTGAATCCAGGCCCGATGCTTTATCCACTGTGCCACCTAGCTGCCCCTGTTAACCTTTATTCTTTTTTTATTTTATTTTATTTTTTTATGGTGAGGCAATTGGGGTTAAGTGACTTGCCCAAGGTCACACAGCTAGTACTCAAGTGTCTGAGGTCGGATTTGAACCCATGTCCTCCTGACTCCAGGGCTGGTGCTCTATCCACTGCGCCACCTAGCTGCCACTGTTAACCTTTATTCTTGAAGAGGACCAAAATGACATCACTATGTTGGGATCCAGCTATGGTTTATCTGACTGGGGCTGATCAGACCAAAATGAGCTCAGAAGGCTCTCCCACAGGTCAGGCACAAATAGTCCATATGAACATTTGGAGCGGAGATGGCTCAAAATTTACTCATCTCACATTTCTTTTGAGCTACTGCAATTCTGCTTTGCTCATAGAGCACAGGGTCTTCTTTGATGAGGGCACACCATGCTGGGCAGTCCTGTGCCAGTGTCTCCCACGTCACACAATCAGTCCCAAAGTTCTTCAGAGAGACCTTGAGAGTGTCCTTGTATCACTTCTTCTGACCCTCATGTGAGCACCTGCCTTGTGTGAGTTCTCTATAAAATAGTCTTTTAGGCAAGAGTATATTTGGCATTCAAACAATATGGTCAGCCCATCAGAGTTGTGCTCTCCACAATAGAATTTGAATGCTTGGTATTTTAGGTCAAGAAAGGACCTCAGTATCTGGTACCTTGTCCTGCTGGCTGACCTTCAGAATCTTCCTAAGACAATTCATATAGAAGCAATTCAGTTTCCTGGCATGGCTCTGGTAGACCATCCAGATTTCACAAGCATAAAACAATGAGTTCAGCACAGTGGCTCTGTAGACCATCAGCTTTGTGGGCAGCCCACAATACCTCTTCTCTTCCTCACTCTTCTTGAAGCCTCCCAAACGCTGAGCTAGCTATGGCAATGCATGTGTAAACCTCATCATCTACGTATACATCCCTGGAGAGTACATTGCCAAGGTAAGTGGACTTATCCACAGTATTCAAAATTTCTCCATTTGCTATAACCAGTGGTTCTACACATAAATGGTGTGGTGTTAGCTGGTGGAAATATAGATAAACTATCCTGTTGGTAAACCCTGTGGAGTTCTCATTTAGGAGCTTTCATTTAGCAGCTTCTGAATTTCCCCATCATTTTCATCAAAACAATCTTGATGTTTGCAAGTGTTCTGGTCTAGATGTGTAGATGCGGTGCTGTACACTAAATCTCTGAAAGCTGCCCACTCCTTTCTTACTCCACCGTTGTCAACTGTGCATTGGCTCAGCTTTCTCTCCAAGTCAGCAACTAATCGTTCACCCTCGGTGAAGGTTTCAACTCTGTTGACAAGTCTTCTGGTAGCTGTCTTGCCTCGTGCCTGATGCTTTTGCCGAATATGAAAGTTTAACTTGGAGAGGATGAGTCTATGATCAGTCCAGCACTTTGCATTGCATGTTGCCTTCATTACTCTCACATCTTGTCTATCTCTTCTCCTTACAATGACAATTAGCTCCTTAAAAAGCCACTGTTTGCTGCAAAGGCACATCCACAAAGTTTTATTGCCTTTAGGTAAATAGAAGACAGTATTAGCGATGAGGAGGTCATGAGATGCACAAGTCTTCAGTAGTAAGTGACCATAGCTGTTGCTATTTCCAACTCCATTCCTCCCAAGGACTCCCTGCCATGTTTGGTAGTTTGAGCCTACTCTAGCATTGAAGTCACCCAGGATTATAAGTTTGTTCTTTTTTAGCACAATGATGATGAATCTCCAGGTCTTCATAAAATTTTTCTATGACTTCATCAAGGTTTGTCATACTGGGAGCATTCACACTGATGATGGCACTTTTCTGCAAGTGGCAATCACATTCTTATGAGTCTGTCATTCACGTCCTTTGGGAGGAACACAAATTTGTTGGCTAGATTAGTTTTGATTACAAAACCTATGCCAGCTTTGTAGAACTCCTCTTCACTATGTCCACTCCAGAAAAATATGTATCCAGCTGTGACTTCAGTAAGCTTGCCTCTCATTGCCAGCCTTGTTTCACTCAGGGCTACTATTTGATTGCGATACCTGCTGCATTCTCTGCCAACAAGAGCTGGTCATCTTTTAGGTCTACTGGATTTCTTGTTGTCTGTGGGTGTGCACACATTTCATTTATCAATGGTAAGTGAAGTCATCTGCAAAAGTTTTTGTATATTTTTAGAAGATAGAAAATAGAATAAGTATCACAGGGAGGGAATAGGATGGAGGGAAACAGTTAACAATAGTAACTATGAAAAAAATTTTGAAGCAGAGGCAAGAGTAATGTAAGATGCTGCTGGATTGATGATGTATCGATGAGGACTGATTGATTTGTGAAGATGAAGATTGATTGAGGAGGAAGATGAGGATTGATGAATGGATGGATGATGGATGACGATGATGATGACAAAATGTACGGCATTTATTTTGCTGGGCTATTGTGAAGAAAATTCTTAGTCAGGTAGAAGGTACTACACAAATGTTATCACTGTTGTTGCAATAATCAACCTCATGGGTTTATTATAAGGAAATCTCTTTTCAAAGTACTGTATAAATGTAGTTTACTATAAAAAAAATGATGAGCAGGATGCTATCAGAAAGACCTGGAAGGACCTGCGTGAGTGGATACAAAGTGAGATGTACTGTATGCAAAATAACAGCAATATTATGAGATGATCTGCTGTGAAGGACTTGGTTATTTTCAGCAATGCAATGATCCAAGACAACTCTGAAGGTCTTATGAAAAATGCGGTCCATTTCCAGAGAGAGAACTGATGGTATCTAAATACAGATTGAAGCATTTTTTTTTTTTAGTTCTTTATCTGAAGTTTTGTTTTTCTCTGTTTTCTTTCAAAACCTGCTTAATGTGGAAATGTTTTGCATGATTGCTGACATATAGCTTATATTGAATTGCTTGAGTTCTTGGGGGAGGTGGGGAGGGAGGGAGAAAGAGAAGTTGGAACATAAAGTTTTAAAAAATTGATGTCAAAATTTGTGTTTTTTATGTAATTTGGGAAAATAAAATTCTAAATATATAAAAAAATACAAATGTGGCCTCAGACACTTGACACTTACTAGCTGTGTGACCTTGGGCAAGTCACTTAACCTTCATCCCCTCCCGACCCCCCCCAAAAAGGGCTGCTTAGACACTCACAGGGCTGTGGAATCCCACTTTGACTTCATTCCAGTGAGAAGACGACCCCATGGCCTGTGTGGAGGGTTGTGACTACAACTCCAAGTGTATCTATACCTGCTACTTCATCACTGTTGCTGCAGAACTTTGAGAAAAGTAGAAATGGTAAAATGGTATGGGTAATTTCTTTTGACTCACCCATAAACATGACTTAAATGAGGCAGAGTTGTCCAAAGTTGTTGGCCTCACTCTCTCTTCCAGAGTCATTGGAATCCAGTGGCGAGACCAAAGTCAAGACAATTGGTGATGGCTCAGAATTCAGTGAACGACCTTGGCCCCTTTGAGACCTAACCAAGATCTAAGGGCTCCACGGCGCCTGCTTCAGCTATCTTCGTGGCCTGTTGGAACAAATTGTTTCTTTGACTTCATCTGCAAGGGGAGTCTTCACATGTTTGGGGCAGGCATCCCCCTAACTCACCCATGAGTTTGACGCCCATTGGCTGAAATAGTTTGACCAGGATGTGGTCACTGTGCATGCTACAGCTTCTTAGAGCCTCAGGTGAAAGTTGGGTGGGTCAGGCGGACACCAGAGCTGAATGAGCAACCCTCATACCAGAGGTGCTAGTCATCCCTGACACCCATGTACCCCCAGCACACAGGAGGCACTTAATAAATGCTGAAGGATTGACTCACAGTGGTGTACTCAACAGAAAGAAGCGTTCTATCAAGGATTAGGGAACTATCAGGGATGGGCCTTTAATCTGTGTTCTTTGGCCTTGCCTGGTGGGAGGTGGTCCTGTTTGCGCGTCCGTCAGCCTATATGAGTAAGAACTGGAGCTGAGCCTGTGACTGTGGCAAGAACTGGAAGATTTAGGGAAGTCCAGGATTGGAGTAGGACCTCCCCACTTACCCAAAGGAACCCTGGGAAATTGATTTCAGAGACAGATGGCTCTGGGCTTGGGAGATTCCAGGGCAGCCTAGGGGTGTGGGGGGTCTCTAAATGGGAGAACTGTGGGGGAACTAGGGAAGCTAGGCCCTTTGAACATACATTTGCCTCATCAGGTGCATATGGAAACCGCTTCCCTTTGTCTGGGCCAGATGGAGGAATAAAGGGTACTCTCTACGTAGGTGGGTCTTTCTTCCTTCCTTCCTTTCTTTCTTTCTTCCTTCCTTTCTTTCTTTCTTCCTTCCTTTCTTTCTTTCTTTCTTTCTTTCTTTCTTTCTTTCTTTCTTTCTTTCTTTCTTTCTTTCTTTCTTTCTTTCTTTCTCTCTCTCTCTCTTTCTTTCCTTCCTTCCTTCCTTCCTTCCTTTCTTTCTTTCTTTTTTCCAACCACTTTATCATTGACATCAGCTGGGGAGGGACTGAATCACTTTACATATAGGTCTTTTTTTTTTTCTCCTGTTGATTACATTGTTGTGACCATACTTAAAGCAGTGAAATAGATCAGAGTGAAGTTTTGTAGTTTTCACTATACAAAGCCATTTTGATTTCTAGAAAGGCTGGCACAGTTCCCAACTCTAGCTCCAGAGTTTTCTCCATAATATATCTATTTTCCTACAATAGCACCAGCATGGAATTTTCACCATTTTTAAAAAACATCTCTACCAGTGTGATGTGTGTAAATAATTGGTTTGATATGTATTTCTCTGATTATTAGAGTTGGAACACATGTTCAAGTGTTTATGAACAATTTTCCCTTATTCTTTAAAGACCTACTTGCTCATATAATTTGGTCATTTAACTATTGGCTACTGGATTCAATTGAAAGAAATCAGTCAAACCTGTTTGATAGGATATCAGGTAGTATCATTTTCATCCTTGAATCTCTAGCATCTAGTACAGTAGTCAGTGCTTATTGATTGTTGTTAATTTCTGTCAGTTCCTCATAGTTTTTTTTTTTGTTTTTATTTTATTTATTAATTCATTTATTTGTTTGTTTATTTGTTTATTTTTATTTTTTCATAGATTTTGGATGTTAGAATTTTATTACAAATGTATATTTCATGAGCAGGCTGGGTTGCTTTGGGGAAACTGGGCAATACTTTCAATGACCCCAAACTTCTCCTTGAAACAAAGGCCAGCCCATTTGCTAATTTTTACCAGTTTTTCTGTTGGTTCTGTGTGACTTTGAGGCACCATATGGCATAGTCTGTAAAGAATCAATGTTTTAGGTTGCCCATCAGGCTATGGAGAGTCTACTGGTAGATGGAAATTGGCCACAAACCATTTATAACCAACCAAGAATTACAGAAGAGCACAATCATGAATGATGTCATCAGGACAATGGGAAAAGAAAGTGGCTTCATGATGTGCCAAGAATGAGGACAGCCTATGTGCTCCATTGGCAGTAACAGATTGCTGAGAGCATGAGAAGATGGTGTTCCCTCCAGGTGGCTGGATAAGAGGGCATGGGTGGATTTCTATCGCTAGAAATATAAAAGTGGTGGGTTTTGGAACATTCAAAAGCCCCAGCTTGAGGGGATTGATGGGATTGACTGACTTCACTGATTAACTCACTTAAAGTTAATTCAATTAAAACCACACCTGTCTGGCCCTCAAGAGGGTGTGTTCTTAGAGGGTGTGAACTCTGACCTCAACACAGGACCTCCCTCAAGTCCAGTGAGCCAATGGATTTGGGTGATGCTAGCCAATGAGCTTGAAGCAGTGTGTAAGGACCGCCTCTCCTTCGGAGGCAGAGAGCTTCCACTCTCAGTTTGGCATGGGGGCAGGCTCATGGTGGAGGACTTGGAGGAAGAAGCAGGCCAGGCTGGAGCTCCAGGCTAGATAGGTCTTTTCTTAACTTTCTGACCCAGGTGTTCTCTTTTTACTAATACTTGGTATGCTTTAACAAATGCTTAATGCTCCAAAACTGGTGCTAAAGCTTCTAATTTATAAGTAACAAATATATTAGAAACCCCAGCTAATTTTCCCTAAACTTGGGACAGAAATAAGGTGACCACATACAGTTGTTTTTTTTTTTTTTTGTCAGGCAATTGGGGTTAAGTGACTTGCCCAGGGTCACACAGCTAGTAAGTGTTAAGTGTCTGAGGTCGGATTTGAACTCAGGTACTCCTGACTCCAGGGCTGGTGCTCTATCCACTGCGCCATCTAGCTGCCCCCGACCACATATAGTTTTACAATCCATTTCTTTCCCCTGTATTCTGGATGCATTGTCTTTTGTTGTACTAATCTTTGTTGTTGATATATAATTACATTCATCTCCTTTGTCTTGTATTATTCCTCCTGTTTGTTGCTGACTTCAGGTTTCCTCACCTCTCAACAAAAGGGAAGTCTACAAGAGAGTGTGACTTTGAGGAGAGGAGACCTGTTTTTGAGTCAGCCAGCTGTGGTTCTAGGCTAGTGACTTGGCTTCTCTGTCCCCCAGGCAACTCCCTAATACTGTATGTCAGATGTGCGTTGTTACTGTTCTATATTAGTAGAGGAAGTTCCCTAAGTTGACGGAATCATAGACCCAGATTAAATAATAAGGGCCCACATTTTACAGCATTTTAAGTTTTCTCAAAGTGGGATATAAATGTCACTTCATTGGCTTTTTCAAAAGACCTCTAGGATATGGGTCCTCCAGTTACCATTATTCCTAACTTCAAAGGAAAAAACTCAAGTTCAGAAAACTGTGCTGGGCATATAAAGAGAATGAATCTGAACCCAGATCTCTTCCAATCATAGGCCTTGAGTTCAAGCTATATATCAAGGCTTGGAGGAACTAGAGATGTTTAGCTTAGAGTAGAGAAAGTTCAAAGGCTGAGAGCTGGCTTAAGTATTTAAGCAGGTAGGTGGTACAGTAGCCTGGAGTCAGGAAGATCTGAATTCAAATCCACACAGCTGCCTTTTAAGGTAGTGAGGTCCCCGTCACTGGTGGTCTTCATGCAAAGGCTGGATAACTACTTGTCAGGTGTGATGTAGAGGGGATGCTTTTTCTGTTACTTGTTGGACCAGACTGTCTCTGAGGTTCTTTCCAACCTTGATCTTATGTGATCTTCAGCCCTGTTCCTCCAATACTACAGTGACCCTTTAAGAATATCAGGGTAGGGGGCAGCTAGGTAGCACAGTGGATAAAGCACTGGCCCTGGATTCAGGAGGACCTGAGTTCAAATCTGGCCTCAGACACTTGACACTTACTAGCTGTGTGACCCTGGGAAAGTCACTTAACCCTCATTGCCCTGCAAAAAAAAAAAAAAAAAGAATATCAGGATGACTATTTTGGCTCAACCTTGTTATATACATTGCCTATATCTCTATTTAATATCTGTTTTATTCCTGTGAGAATTGTTTCACTTGCCTTTTTATTGATCTTGTGTGTTTATGGTTAGTTAAATAGAAACTTGAGTTTTAGACTGGAGGGGACCTTTGAAATCATGTCACCCAAACCCTATTTTAGAGATGAAGAAATTGAGGCCTTTGGGCACAGAGGTAATAAGTCACAGAACCTTTATTTAACTTAGGTTCCTGGGCTTTGGGTTTGGTTGGAACCCAACCCATACAAGGTGGTGAGCTCCCTGTTAGGCAAAGACTGAGTGACTACTTGTCAGGCATGATGTAGAGGGGATCCTTCTTCAGGTAGGGAGGACAAGAGGTGACCTGGGGTATGGCCCAGGATCACAGGGAGGCAAGGATGGGCTAGTGCTAGAGAAATATCGGGAAGGACACGTCCAATACCCCAGATGCAGTCTAGTGATTTCAAAGGGTTTAACTGACAAGTAGATAAAAAAACAGAGAATGGGCGGAGGAAAGGCAGTGAGCTCTCAAACTCATGACACGATTGCTCCAAAAAACATCCAAACAAGGCCATAGGAAAATGCCTGGAGCAGCAAAACTCACAGAAGAATGTGCTGAAATCATCTTCTAACCAAGAACAGCTTGGAAGATCAGAAGGAGGGAGCTGCTGTGCTGAGACAGGAGGGGAGCCCAACCCCACAGTCACCCTGACACAGATCCAGTCCCAGGAAGGCCTCACCAAAGAAGCAGACCCCCAGAGCCTCTGAATCAGCTGAAGCACCAGTGTTGTCTGGAACTAAGCTCACAGTCTGGTAAGTGGGCTGAGCCCTGGGCAGGGAGGAGACTACAGGGATCTATGCTGGTGCTGAGGCAGAACTTGGATTTTACACCCCTACTGAGAACCAGGAGGTAGGCTTGAGTAGCAGTGGCCCAGGTGGGGGAGGGGCACAGGCTTGTCGGAGCTAACAACCACAACACACAAAGCTGGTTGATTAGCAAGTTGGTCTGGGGTCATCTAGGACCAGGAAACAGGCCGGGTGAGTGAAGAACCTGATTCTCCTTAAATCATACCACCTGGGACTTCTTAAGCTTGGGATACTGCAGCCTGGAAACAGTGCCCCACTTTAGGGAGCTAAAAGTCAAGTAAAAGAAAGGCAAGATGAGCAGACAGAGAAAGGTGAGCACCATAGAAAGTTTCTTCAGTGACAAGGAAGACCAAGGGGCACCCTCAGAGGAAGATGTCAACATCAGGGCCCCTATAGCTAAAGCTTCCAAGAAAAATACGAATTGGTCTCAGGCCATAGAGGTGCTCAAAAAAGACTTTGAAGATAAAGTTAGGGAGGTAGAGGAAAAAATGGAAAGAGAAATGAGGGTGATGCAGGAAAGACATCAGAAAAAAGTCAACAGCTTGAAAAGCCAAATGGAAAAGGAGGTACAAAAGCTCTCTGATGAAAATAATTGCCTAAGAATTAGGATTGAACAAATGGAAGCTAGTGACTTTATGAGAAAACAAGACACAATAAAGCAAATCCAAATGAATAAAAAAATAGAGGGCGATGTGAAATATCTTCTGGGAAAAACTGCTGACCTGGAAAATAGGTCCAGAAAAGATAATTTGAAAATTATTGGCCTACCTGAAAACCATGATGAAGGAAAGAGCTTAGACACCATCTTCCAAGATATTCTCAGGGAAAATTGCCTTGAAATTCTAGAAGAAGAAGCTAAAATAGAAATTGAAAGAATCCACTGATCACCTCCAGAAAGAGAGCCCAAAAAGAAAACTCCTAAGAATATTATAGCCATTCCAGAGCTCTCAGGTGAAGGAGAAAATATTGCAAGCTGCCAAAAAGAAAGAATTCAAGTATTGTGGAGCCCTAGTCAGGATAGCACAAGATCTAGCAGCTTCTACATTAAAGGACTGGAGGGCATGGAATATGATATTCCAGAGGGCAGAGGAATTGGGATTACAACCAAGAATCACCTACCCAGAAAAACTGATCATAAACTTTCAGAGGAAAAAATGGTATTTTAATAAAAAAAGAGGACTTTCGGGACAGCTAGGTGGCACAGTGGATAGAGCACCGGCTCTGGAGTCAGGAGGACATGAGTTCAAATCTGGCCTCAGCCACTTAACACTTACTAGCTGTGTGACCCTGGGCAAGTCACTTAACCCCAATTGCCTCACTAAAAAAAAAAAAAAAGAGGACTTTCAGGTATTAGTGATGAAAATACCCTGAACTGAATGGCAAATTTGACTTTCAAATACAAGACCCTAGAGAACCATAAAAAATTGGAGTTGGGGGACATACCTGGGGTCAAACAATGGGTGACTGTCTTGTGTCTGAGGCTGAGTTTTGGTTGGGATCCCCCTGGGTCCAGGGGGGATGCTTTGTCCACTGTGTCACCTAGCTGCCCATCTTTAGGATTAAATTGAGGGGTGAGGGGAATACGCTGGGGGAGGGGGAAGGGCAGAGGTGAAATCCTACATGAAAGAAACAGGAAAAGGCTTATAGAGTGGGGGAAGAGATGGGGGAGGAACTGGGCAGTAAATGAATTTTATGCTCATAAGAAAAGGCTCAAAGATCTTAAACTCATCAGAGTTGCCTCAAGGAGGAATTAACATACACACCCAAATGGGTGGAGTAATCTATTTAATCTGGGCAGTAAATGAGTCTAACACTCATCAGAATTGGCTCAAAGACTTAAATCTCATCACAATTGGCTCAAGGAGGGAATAATGTACACACTCAATTGGGTAGAGTAATCTCTCTAACCCTGCAGGAAAATAGGAGGGGAAGGGGATAAAGAGAGAGGGGCAAAAGAAGGAAGGGCAGATTGGGGGAGGGGACAGACAGAAGCAAATCCTTTTTGAAGAGGGATAGTATGAAAGAAGATGGATAATAGAATAAATACCATGGGGAAGGGAATAGGATGGAAGGGAAACAGTTAACAATAGTAATCATAAACAAAAGAAAAGGGGGGAAAATTGCACAAAAATTATTTATAGTAACTCTTTGTGGTGGCTAAGGATTGAGAATCAAGGGAATGTCCATCAATTGAGGAATGATGGAAGAAGCTGTGGTATGTGATTGTAGTGGAATGGTCGTGTGCTGTAGGAAATGACAAACAGGATGAGCCCAGAAAAACCTGGAAAGACTTATGAACTGATGTATGATGAAGTGAACAGAGCTGGGAGGACATTGTGCATAGTGACAGCAGTATTGTTCAATGAGCAATTGTGAATGACTTAACTACTCTCAGCAATGCAATGATCCAAGACAATCCCAAGGAACTAATGAGGAAGCTTATTATGCACCCCTGTAGAAAGAACTAATAAAAAGAACACTTGTGGATTATACATATATAACCTGGTTGCAGTCTTGTGGAGGAGGGAGGAAAGGGAGGGAGGGAGGGAGAAAAATTTGGAATTCTAAATCTTATGAAAATGAATGCAACTGGAAAAATAAAATAAATGTTTGTTGCATAAAACAAACAAACAGAGAATGATGTAGGTAGAGAGTATGCCAAGAAGAGCACAGCAAACCCCACTAAATCCCTCAGAATCATTTTTGGGGGTGGGGCAATTGGGGTTAAGTGACTTGCCCAGGGTCACACAGCTAGTAAGTGTTAAGTGTCTGAGGCAGGATTTGAACTCAGGTCCTCCTGAATCCATGGCTGGTGCTTTATCTGCTGCACCACCTAGCTGCCCCTCCTCAGAATCTTTTTAAGGGGATGTTAAAGTCCCTTGACTGGGTCATCTTTTTGAGAAGGTAAGGACATGGCTTGCTTTTCACTCTTTAATGTGACACTGATGATGTTGGAGGCATGCAGCTAGTTCATAACCTGGGCTGCATCTTTGCATGTGACCTTTAAAAGGGAGAGCAGACACAGAGACAGAGAGGAAAAGGGATGGAAAAGCAGAGAAAGGCAGAGAGCAGAGGGCCTCCACTGTATAACAAATTTAGCTTCTGCATAGCCCCTCCAGGGAACCATATGGATTGAGTAGAGAAGGAAGCATGTGACCACAGGAATAGTGGCAAATGGACGCATTGGGGAAGTGAGTGGAGGAGCAAACCCAGACTTTGCCTTGTCCTGGTACTGTGGATTATATGGGTTTGTGTAAGTCCAGGGAAGGGGGTTACCCCTCGAATGACACCAAGCTCTTGCTCCTTGTGGGAAGTACATGACATAGGGAAGTGCTATTAGTATGGAGGAATGTCTAGGACTTTGAGAGAGGTGGGACCCACTGGAACCAAGAAGGGTTGCTTTAGCCACTGATGGGCTAAGGTTCTACTCCACAGTCTCTCTTGAGTTCAATAAAATCTGACCTGAATCAGAGATATTGTTAGCCTGCATGCTTGCAGGCAGCTGCATGAAACCAAGACATGAGTCAAATACTCACATTCCAGGGAAAACCTTGGGCAGGGGCACAAGCCAAAAGAAAGAGATCACTGTTGAGAAGCCTCAATGTTTGAAACTGGTCTGTGTAAAGGAGCTTCAGTTTTGAGCCATGGATTATATATGGCAGAGAGGTAGACAGAGGAAGGCTCCCTTGAGGTATAGCTTTGGGGATAGGAAGTATACCCTGGGACATGTCGAACATTCTCTAGGAGAAGAGGTTGGTAATGGTATGGGCAAAGGATCTCCTGGAAGGTGTGGTGGGCACTCTTGAAATTTCCTACCTTGGGACAGAGCTCCAGCTGCCATGCCTTAGTTATGCCTTTGGCTGTCAGCCATTCTTCAGGCTAAGGTAGGCCTTACTACCAACGAGAGGTTGGGGGAAGGGGTTCTGGCACAGTAAAGGGCTGAAGTCTGAAGTCTGAAGAAAAAGACCAGAGACGAGAACAGGACAGAGACAAGAGCACCTCCCACTAAGAGACGAAGGCAGGGGACCCAGATCAGGAGAGAGTCAGGCCCAGGAAGGGCATGTCAGGGTTTGAGACTTTCTCCATAAAGCTATCCACAGCATCAAAATTCCAGCTCATGCATTCAGGTTAGAAGATCTGAGTGCAAAACACACTTATAAACTGCACAAATTCAGAAGTGGACTCATGACTCTCACTGTGAAAGTGAGGATTCTGGCAAACACTTCCTTCTTTCCAGGCCCTCTAGTTGTCCTGAGGAGGTCAGGACTCTCCCATCTTTCCTTCTACCTCCCAAGAGGTAACAGAGGCTAATGGGTCAATCAGAGAAACAAATTCCTTGGAATAAAGCATGATTTTGAGGACTTAGCACATAACCAGACAGGAGGGACCTTTCTCATCTTGGCTTCTGAGCTTGGCAGGATTTCCCGTAAAGAGGTGAAATCTCTAGGGGGACTTCGGGAGGCGTGGGTGTTCACAGAACCAGTTGCCAGAATTTGCATTTTAACTTTCTTCTGTCTTCCTACATATTTCCTCATCTGATTCCGCAACTGTCTATATGGGGGAGGGGCAGTGGCCAGGATATACCCTGGACCCTGAGTGTGAAAAGGGCCAAGGACAACACAACTAAAAACCTTTCTAAGTCAATTATGTGGAACTAGGGGCCTTGAGAATCAGTACTGGCCCTGGCACTCCCTTTCTGGGTGACCCTAGACAAGTCTCCTGAGGCTCAGTTTCTTCATCTGTAAAACTAAGGGGTGGTTCTGGATGGTCTCTGATTCTCCTTCTAGGTCTCTATTTGTGATCCCAGTGACATTGTCTGTTGTAGAAAAGATAAGATAACACATGGAGAACTTGAAGACACTTTAGATATCAGCTGATCTAACTTCCTCATTTTATGGTTGGGGAAATCAAGGCCCATAGAGGTTAAGTGATTTATGGCAGTTCGATAGATCCTTGGAGTCAGAGAAAACCCTGCTTCAGACACTCACTAGCTGTGGCATCCTGGGCAAGGTCACCTTTTGGAGACTCAGTTTCCATTTCTGTGCCTCCTCCCCACCCCCCACCCCCGCCCCAAATAGCACCTGGAATACCTATCTCACAGGATCATTGTGAGGCTTGAATGAGATGAAATATGTGAAATCCTTTACAAACTTTCAAATATGTAAATGTCAGCTATAAATATGACAATGACAAATATTAACATAGAAAATTTAACGGGGTTGGTGGTGGGGCAAAATTGGCCCTCATAGTTTGCACCAAGACTTGGAGCAATGGAACCAATGATTGGACTATAGCTCTGGATGGGTATACTTTATTAAAAAGAAACAGGGGGTGCAGCTAGATGGCGTAGTGGATAGAGCACTGGCCCTAGATTCAGGAGGACCTGAGTTCAAATTCGGCCTCAGACACTTAACACTTACTAGCTGTGTGACCCTGGGCAAGTCACTTAACCCCAATTGCCTCACCCCCCCAAAAAAGAAAGAAAGAAAGAAAGAGGGGGCAGGTGAAAAAGGGGATGATACATTAAGAAAGCATCCTTGTGTGAGGCAATCCAGGAACCCGAGGGGAAAGCAAAATGTGAAATATTTGGGCAAAGGTCCAAGGAAGGAAAAAAAAAAAGAATTTACTTTGTCAGTGGAGTACACTTCAGACTGCCTGGACAGAAGGAAGACATGGATGAGGAGATCTCAAGAGAGCAGATTTTAGAAGGTTCAGAGGCAAAATGAGCCAGCTTCCATGGAATCAAATGCTACAGGGGAAGTCAGCCTCAGAGGAATGGGAGATGCCAAAAGCATAAAAGCAAACAGTTTCAATAAGAGAAACTGGGATTGGCTCGAAGAGACCACTATGGGCACACAGGGAATTCACCAACCAATTTAGATCATAAAAAGAAATGTATAGATGAAAGCAAGACCAGGCAATAGAGGATGGATTTTGGAGTGTGGCATAGTCCTGTAAAAACAATGTCAGAACTCTCAATGAAATAAGACTGGAAAGTTAGGGACAACCAAAATGAGTTTTAAAACGCTCTATACTGCCAACAAAAGGAAAGTCAAAGAAGGGATAGGACTTTTGCTTGGGGTGGGTGAGACAATGATAACTGACAACACAGAGGAGGTAGAGATGCTCCTATCTGCTTTTGTTGCTGTTTTCTCTACAAAGGAGAAGGGATAGCGGAAATGACAAATAACAAGAGAGGCTCTAACTGACCTTGATTAATTCAAGACTTCTGACCCAGATGAACTATATCCCTGGGTCCTTAATAAAGTGGCTGATATGATTACTGAGCTACTGATATTTGAGAGATGGGAAATGGTATTTGAGAAATGGGAGAGGGGCCACAGGATTGGACAAGGAAAAATATCCTGGGGAGGGCAGCTAGGTGGCTCAGTGGATAAAGCACTGACCCTGGATTCAGGAGGACCTGACTTCAAATCCAACCTCAGACACTTGACACTTACTGGCTGTGTGACCCTGGGCAAGTCATTTAACCCTCATTGCCCCGCAAAAAAAAAAATATCCTGATTGTCAAAAAAGGGAAGGGAATAGAGGTTACAAACTATAGTCCTGTGAACTGGGAAAAGTCTAGAGTTAATCATTAAAGAGATGTTTGGAGAACATCTGAAAAGTGAAGCAGTGACCACAAAGGACTAGCAGGGCTTCATTGAAAACAAGTCATGGTGATTGAGCCTCCTTTCCTTTTATGACAGGATTATCAAATTAAATAAAAGGAATGCTATGGATATAGTGTAGCTATATTCCAGCAAAGTTTTTGATAAATTTTCATACCATTCTTGTGGAGAAGATGAGTGATTGGGATTAGTCTTATTGTCTAATCAGATGGATTCAGAACTGGTTGGATGGCTGTATTCAAAGAATAGTTATTAATGATTCCACATCAACATGGCAGGTAGTCTCCAGGGGAGTACCACAGAGATCTGTGCTTGGCTTTGAAAGGTTTAGCAATTTTACTTGTGACCTTGATAAAGGTATAGACGTCATGCTCATCAAATATTCAGATGTCTGAGCTGGGAGGGATAGTGACTTCAAAAGGCAACAGATGGATCTTGTCAGGCCAGAGAACTGGGCTGAATCAAATAAGATGAAATTCAATAGGGATAAATGTCAAGTCTTGCTCTTGGGTGCAAAAAATCAATTTCACAAGTATAAGTTGGTGGAGGCTTGGAGAGACAGTCATTCTTCTGAAAAAGCTCTGAGGGGTTATGTGGTCTGCAAATTCAATATAAGTGAGCAGGGAGATGTGGCAGACCAGAAAGCTGATGGGCTTTTGGGCTGTCTTAAGAAAGGCGGAGCTTCTAGGAATAGGGAGGTCATTGCCTCACTGTATTCTGATCTTGTCAGATCTCATCTCGAGCATGGGGCTCAGTTCTGGGAAGTTCAGTTTGAGAAGGACATTGATAAGCTGGAGAGCATCCAGAGCAGGATGACTAGGATGGGAAGAGCCTTGTCCATGTCCAATGGGGGCAAGTTAAAGGAGCTAGGTCTAGAAAAGGGAAGACCCAAGGGGATGTGAGCAATGTCTTCAAGTAGTTGAAGGGCTGTTATGTGGAGGAGAGATTAGACATGTTCTATTTGTTCCCAGGGGACAGAACCAAAAGAGACCAATTTAGTCTGGATGTCAGAAAAATTTCCTAACAAAGGGAGCTGCCAAAAGGTGAAATAGCCTGCCTCATAGCAGCAAATCCCCTCTCCTCTGAGGTCTTCAAAGAAGAGGCTGGACAGTCACTTTTAGGGTGTGTTATAGTGGGGATTCCTTTATGGATTGGGCCAGATGGTCCTGGAGGTCTCTTCCAACTTCCAAATTCAGTGATTTTGTGAAAGTGGACTTTTAGTATGGAAAGAGAGGCAAACTAATGCATTGTTGGTGGATCGATGAATTAGTACAACAATTTTGAAAAGAAATTTGGAATTAGGTAAAGTGACTGTTCATACCCATTGAATCAGATTCCACTACTAAGCATTTGCCCCAAGGAGATCAGTGATAAAAAGGAAGCCTCTATATACATCAAAATATTAATATGGGGCAGCTAGGTGGTGCAGTGGATAAAGCACCGGCCCTGGAGTCAGGAGTACCTGAGTTCAAATCCGGCCTCAGACACTTAACACTTACTAGCTGTGTGACCCTGGGCAAGTCACTTAACCCCAATTGCCTTACCGAAAAAAAAAATATTAATAGCGGCACTTAAAAAATTAAATATTTTTTTCAATTATCTGTAATACTGACTACTTTGTCCCCACTGCATGAAGGCCAGCTACATTGCATTTCACTTCACCAGTTAATAGTAGGATTAACTCTTTTTAAAAAAAATTTTTTTTTTTTAGTGAGGCAATTGGGGTTAAGTGACTTGCCCAGGGTCACACAGCTAGTAAGTGTTAAGTGTCTGAGGCTGGATTTGAACTCAGGTACTCTTGACTCCAGGGCCAGTGCTCTATCCACTGCACCACCTAGCTGCCCCAGGATTAACTCTTACAAAGGAATATTTACTTCAAAGAATAATGACAAATATACAAACATATTCCCTAACATACGGGGCATCGTCATTGGAAGGGAAGGAGCTTAGGGTCATAGCTTAGTTCAGTTATTCTCTCTCTCTCTCATATATATATATATATATGTGTGTGTATGTGTATGTTTATGACATCTAGGTGATGCAGTAGATAGAGTGCCAGACTTGGAGTCAGGAAGACCTGAGTTCAAATCCAGCCTCAGATACTTATTAGCTGTATGACTCTGGGCAAGTTATTTCAATTCTATTTGTCTCAGTTTCCTCATCTGTAAAGTGGGAATAATAATGGCACCCATCTCCCAGGGTTCTTGTGAGGATCAAATGAGATAATATTTCTAAAGCACTTAGCACAGTTCCTGGCACATATTAAGTGCTATAATAATAATAATAATGTTAGTATAATAGAGACCCCAGTTTCAAGTCCAAAGCCTCCTTGGCTTAAGTTCCAGGCACCCTAGCTTCTCTGGGCTTTGCCTGACAGGCGGGCTGACTGCTATATCCTGCCTAGAATCCTGGCTCTGAAGTTGCCAAAGCTCAATTCTGGGTCTGGTGGGACTTCTCTCTTCTGCACCTGAAACTAAGGACCAAAAAAAAAAGAGAACAAGACAAACCCCTCAAGCCCATTTCTTGGAGCTGTGGGTATTAAAAGAAGAGAAGAAGAGGAAGGAAACCCTCCCCCTCCCCAGTTCAGTTCATGGCACCTGCACCAAGGGTTAGCCTTCACCCTCTCTGGATGCTAAGCAGGAAAGAAAGACTGTTTCAGTCTGGCAGTTTTGAAGATGCAGCCTTGTTTGTCCAGCTACAGAGCTTTCAAAGGAGGCTGCCCCTACCCAATATAGTAGAAAACAATACGTCTCTTCCCAGAAGCAAGGTGCCTCCATGTTAGGCGGAGTCCCCATCACACACTTCTCCCTGTTAAAAATCTGCTGCCCTGGCCAATAGGGCAGGAATGCATTTCTGAACATAGTCCTCGTCCCAGACTCAGTATAGCCCTTTGCGGTCTCTGGGGACGTGTAAGCAGTATCACCAGCTTTCCCAGCATTGTGCAGTAATGTCTCAAAATAGCCAATGTTGCATGATCGTACCCAATCTCACATGTACAGATGAACATCAGAGTTTTGCCGATTCAACAAAGTAGGGAACATTTCACAAAGTTTACCGAATATGTTTGCTTCCTTAGCCTTAGTCTTATAGAGCTTTTCTCAACCCACAAACAAAAGAAAGGCAAAGAAAATTGATTTTCCATCTCTGATAGAAACCTTGCCTACACTGAGCTTTCCAAATTACATAGAGGTCTCCTCACAGGAATATGGGATTAGGGTCAACTAGGTGTTATCCTTTTCTTAGATGAGAAAACTGTCCTGAATAGAAACAGTTCTATGATCTCATGCATAAGGCCATTGAAATGGGGCAGCTAGGTGGCACAGTGGATAAAGCACCGGCCCTGGATTCAGGAGGACCTGAGTTCAAATCTGGCCTCAGACACTTGACACTTACTAAATGTGTGACCCTGGGTAAGTCACTTAACCCTCATTGCACCATTTAAAAAAAGGCCATTGGGGGTGGCTAGGTGGCACAGTGGATAAAGCACCGGCCCTGGATTCAGGAGTTCCTGAGTTCAAATCCAGCCTCAGATACTTAACACTTACTAGCTGTGTGACCCTGGGCAAGTCACTTAACCCCATTGCCCTGTAAAAAAAAAAAATGAGTCTTCTTTGAGGCAGCTAGGTGGCACAGTGGATAGAGCACCGGCCCTGGATTCAGGAGGACCTGAGTTCAAATCTGGCCTCAGACACTTAACAATTACTAGCTGTGTGACCCTAGGCAAGTCACTTAACCCCAATTGCCTCACCAAAAAAATAAAATAAATGAAAAAAAGGCCATTGAACTAGGATATGGACAAAAAGTACCCCTTTCTATACAAGGCACATACATGTTCTCTGGGGGTGTTTGTAGGATAGGTGATCTTTGTAGGGGGTCAGGCAATTTCTTTTGGGTCCTTATTCCAAGGGGCACAAAAATGACCCTGCCACTGTCAGGGCAAACTGACTGGAGTTGCTAACTCATCCATCAGGACAAGAAAACAAGCTCAGTCAGAGAAGTAGCAAAGAATGTGAACTACCTGCGGATTGTAGGCATCGGCTTTCGCTCCCTAACAAGGTGCTGGACATTTTGCTTTCAAACGGAAAAGCGGTCTAGGTCTGGTTAAATGAAAAAAGAACATGAGCATGACTATTAGACAGTAGCCATCTAGTGATTCCAGGTTTCAATACTTGAGCAGGACTCAGTAATAAAGAACATAGCAATATTTAAACAGTCAAGCAATTAGCAAATGAAAAGTATGCCAAGTAAAATGAATGGAATTGACTTGTGAGGGAACAAACATTGAGAAAAAGAATTGACAGTACATTTGTAGCCTAATTGCCCCCCCCCCACACACACATTTTCTCTAGGATCTCAAAATGTAGAGTATCTAAAATCAAAAGCCTCAGGCCTAGAATTTCTTCATGGGTCCTCACAAAAGTGAAGAGCCCGGGCAGCTAAGTGGCTCAGTGGATAGAGCACCAGCCCTGGAGTCAGGAGGACCTGAGTTCAAATCCAGTCTCAGACCCTTGACACTTACTATCTGTGTGAACCTGAGCAAGTCACTTAGCCCCAATTGCCTCACCAAAAAAAAAAAAAAAAAGTGAAGGGCCCAATTTTGTTCCACATATACACTTAATACCCTGGATCTTACTGCCTGAAGGTTACATTTCACTCTTCATAACAGAAATAGATTTCTTTTTTTCTCTCTCTACTCCACCCTCCTCCACCATTTGGGGGAAAGAAAAGAAAAGTCCTTGCAACAAACATTCATCTTCAAGCAAAACAAATTCCCACATTAGTCACGGCCAAAAAATGTGTTTTGTTCTGTACTCCAACTCTATCATCTATCAAATGGGAATCAAATGAGAGAATTTGTTCATGCTGTTTTCCTCCTCTTCCTTTTGACAACAGGAGGTGGGTACTTTGTCATTGGTTCTCAGTAATAATGATTGGTCATTGCAATGATCAAAGGTCTTAACTTTTTCAAAGTTGTTTGTCTTTATGATATCATTGTTACTGTACAAATTGTTCTCCTGGTTCTGCTTCCTTCCCTCTGCATCAGTTTATACAAATCTTCCTAGGTTTCTCTGACTGTTCTTCTTCTTCTTCTAATTCTTCTTCTTCTTCTTATTTTTGGCGGGGCAATGAGGGTTAAGTGACTTGCTCGGGGTCATGCAGCTAGTAAGTATCAAGTGTCTGAGGCCGGATTTGAACTCAGGTCCTCCTGAATCCAGGGCCAGTGCTTTATCCACTGTGCCACCTAGCTACCCTTTTTCATTATTTCTTAAGTCAAATAGATTTTGTATATTTATGTATCACAGTTTATTTGCCAGTTTCCCATTGATGGTCCCTCTTCAGTTTCCAGTTGCTAGCTGTTACAGAGTTCAAGGTAGTAATTTTTTTGTGGTAGCAAAGACCTTGAAACAGAGATAGTGCCCATAAATTGGAGAATGGCTAAACAAACTGTGATACTATGTGAAGGTAATGGAATAATACCGTGTTATAGGAAACCAGTGAAAATTAGAAATTCAGAGAAGTATAGGAAGAGTTAGATGAACTGATGCAAAGTGAAGTGAACAGACATGATAGTAACACACATCACTACTAGGCCACTGTACATGGAAAGCACAAACCACAAAACCACTAAAAATGGATTTTGCAAAATTATAAAGAACAAGTGTGGTCCCAAAGAAGAGATAGGAGAAGACCTCTTCCCTCCCTCCTTTACAAAAGTGGGAGTCCACAGATATAGAATGTTACACATATTGTCAAGTTGTTGTGGGGTTGGGTTTTTTTTGATGTATTGATCAGTTTTGCTTTTTTTTCTCTTTATTTTTCTTTTTAAAAAGAATTCTTTGTTCTATGACATAACTTTCGAGGATGGGGGAGGGATTCAGAAGGAAATTTAATGGTATAAAAATAAAATAAAAGAAATAAAAATTATTTTAAAAATCAAGAAAATAGAGTGTTAGAGGTAGAAGAGACCTTAGAGTCAGTCAGCTAACATTTATTAAGTACCCATTATGAGCCAGACACTCCCCACTGGAGAAACAGAAATGAAACAGTTTCTCCCCTCAAAGAATTTATATTTGAAGGGGAGAGAGAATATGTACATATATGATCTGATACAAAATAAAGAGGAAGTAAATAAAAGATAATTTTGTGAAGGAGGTACCAGCAGCCTGGGGGTTGGGGTTTAGGGGAGGAAAGACACAGGGAAGGTCTCTGCTTTTGTTTGCTAGGCCTTCTGGAAGCCTATAGGGACTGGATCAGTTTAGGTCTGTCTGCCTGTGTGAGTAGGCCTCAGAATGGCCTATAGTGAGAAGGAAATGTAGGGGAAGTAGAGCATGAGGGGAAGAGCCCCTTGGAGACCGTCCCAGTTCTCTAACAGGGATCCTGGGAGAGGAGTTCAGAAATGGGCATTTGAGTGGTTGAGGGGCCTCCCTGACCCTCTGCATCTATCCAAAGGAGTTCCTTTTCCTGGTCTTGTACTAATGACGAGCCAGAGGTTGAGGATCCAGCTTTCTAATGTAGAAAGCCTGGGTCCAATGCAGGCTAAGCTGAGATATGGGCACAATATGCCTGTATCACCCCATGGGCACTCACTCACCTCTTGCTGAACCCCTTCTGTCGGAAGGAGCCCAGGCCTCTCTATGGGCCTATCTCCTTTTCCATCAATGTTTCCTGCCGGGAAGGTCTTCTCCTTGCCGAGATAGTAGGTGACGATGATAGGTAACATTTCCCTGGTGTGTTAAGGTTTGAAGTGTTTGAATATATTATCTTCCTTTGTCCTTGCTATGAGAGACGTGCTATTATCATCACCATTTTACAGATGGGGGAACCAAGGCACATAGAGTTAAGTGACTTACTTAGAGTCACTTAACCCAGAACTAGTAAATGTTTGAGGCAGGATTTAAACTCTGAGCTTTCCCGTCGTCCTCCACGCCTGGAATGCACTCCCTCATCTTAATTTGCTTCTTAGAATGTCGATCTTCAAAACTCACTTCCAACATCACCTTTCATATGAGTCTTCTCCTGGTTTCCCCAGAAGCTTTGAAGTTATCTCCCACATACACATACATATACACAAATATGCATATGTATGATCTCTCTCCTCCGTAAGGGTAGAGGCTATCTCACTTTTGTATTTGTATTATTACCACCTAACACCCCATGGACACTCACTCACCTCTTGCTCTTAATATATATAAGCTTTGTGATTGATTGAGTCTAGATAGGAATTGAACTTTGTCTATGCTCGTTAGTCTGACTGCCTGCAAGGGCCTTTTTGGCTAAGCAAAATGACCCAGATTCTGAAGTTCCCAGGCTCCTTACCCATCCTCACCCTCCAGGCTGGAGGGATGATCTTGAGAGATTTTGTGAGGATCACCAGCCAAAGGTTGCCTGAATCCTCACAGGGGTGTACACGTCATTTCATTCTATCTTCCCAGGAATCTCATGGGGGAGGCAGCACACTGGCTATTATCCTCATTTTAAAGATGAGGGGACTGAGGCTCAAAGAGCTTCAATAATTTTTCCAGAGTCGCATAGCTAGTGAGTGTCAGAGATGGGACTGAAACCCAAGTCTTTCTTGACTCCAAGTCCAGTGATTTCTTCATTTACATGTTTATATGACAAAAATTCCCTCTTTATTTCTTTTCTTCCTGCCCTTCTTCCTTCTTTCCTTCCTTCTTTTTCTTTCTTTCTTTCTTTCTTTCTTTCTTTCTTTCTTTCTTTCTTTCTTTCTTTCTTTCTTTCTTTCTTTCTTTCTTTCTCTCTCTCTCTCTCTCTCTCTCTCTCTCTCTCTCTCTCTCTCTCTCTCTCTCTCTCTCTTTCTTTCTTCCTTCCTTCCTTCCTTCCTTCCTTCCTTCCTTCCTTCCTTCCTTCCTTCCTTCCTTTCTTCCTTCCTTCCTTCCTTCCTTCCTTCCTTCCTTCCTTCCTTCCTTCCTTCCTTCCTTCCTTCCTTCCTTCCTTCCTTTCTTTCTTTCTTTCTTTCTTTCTTTCTTCCTTCCTCCCTTCTTTTCTTCCTTCCTTCTTTTTTTTTCTTTCTTATATCACCATCACTTCCCAGTGACTCCCACTTCCCCAATAGAAGCCCTCTGCTATAACAAATGAATTCAATCCAGCAAAACAAATCTGCACATTGGTTGTATCTAAAAACATATGGCATTTCCAATGATCTTTCCATTGTGCCATCCTGCCTGTATGGAAAGACCATCCTTAGTTTATAGATGAGGAAACTGAAGCTTAAAGACACTAGTAACTTGACCCTAGTCATATAATTAAAGAATGTTAGAGCTAGAAGCGACCTTAGAGATTATTTAGTTGTTTACCTTCATTTTTTACAGAGGGGGAAACTAAGACCCAGAAAGAGGAAGTAATATAGAACTTAATACTGTTAAATGGTTCTTAACATTTCCAACTTAGTTCTCTCCCTCCAAACAATCAACTGACCAATGAAGCACTTACTCTGTGCCAGTCACTGTGCCTGGTGATACAAAGAAGGGCAAAACTGGGCCCTGTCCTCAAGGAGCTCACACTCTAATGGGTGAGACAACATCCATCCATCAGTGAGTATAAGAGAAATGCAGAGTCCATAGGAGATCACCCTAGAGGGGAGGTCACTAGCTTTGAGGGGGACAAGGAAAGGTTTCCTGGAGGAATTGGCATCTTAAAGGCGGGGGGCAGCTAGGTGGTATAGTGGATAAAGCACTGGCCCTGGATTCAGGAGGACCTGAGTTCAAATCTGGCCTCAGAGAGAGGATGAATTGGAGGCAGAGGGGCCAACCAGAAGTCTATTACAATAGTCCAGACATGAAGTGATGAGAGCTTGAATTGCAGTGGTGATTGTCTGAGTGGAGAAAAGGGGATATATGTGAGAAATTTCATAGAGGAAGAAGCTGAAAGATTTGATGACTGATTGAGAGAGGAGTCAAAGTTTGAGCCTGTGCGACTGGAAGCAAGGTGGTGCCCTTCACAGTAATAAGGAAGTTCAGAAGATGGGAGGGTTTTGGGGAAAAGATAATGAGTTCTGCTTTGAACGTGCTGAATTTGAGATGCCTATGGGACAGATAGCTTGAGATGTACTAAAGGCAATTGCTGACATGGGACTGCAGTTCAGGAGACAGATGAGGACTCATCTGCATGGAGATAATTAGTTGGACCTAAGGGAGCTGATGAGATTGCCAGGTAAGATAGTAGAGAGGGAGAAGAGAAGGGGGTCCAAGATGTAGCAAACCACTGACACTCCTACTATATCATGTATATATGTATTTTTCATTCCATTGCTTTTTTTTTTTTTAAAGAGAATTTGGATAAAGCACTGGCCCTGGATTCAGGAGGACCTGAGTTCAAATCTGGCCTCAGACACTTGACACTTACTAGCTGTGTGATCCTGGACAAATCATTTAACCCTCATTTCCCCAGAAAAAGAGGGAGAGAGAGAGAGAGAGAGAGAGAGAGAGAATTAAAAATTTCTTATTCTAATGTAACTATGTTATTTTTTAAAAAAAGTTTTATTTGTGGCAGCTAGGTGGTGCAGAGGATAAAGCACTGGCCCTGGATTCAGGAGGACTTGAGTTCAAATTTGACCTCAGACACTTGACACTTACTAGCTGTGTGACCCTGGGCAAATCACTTAAACCTCATTGCCCCAACCAAAAAAAGAAAAGTTGTATTCAAGCCTTTCTAATACTGTGGTCACATTCTGATATATTATGCCCTCCCATCCATTGAACACTCCCTTGTAACAAAGAAAAACAGATTGGCATAATTAACCAATACAGCAACCTCATCCATATCTCCCCTCACTCCCATGTATTGAGAGGAGGGAAATGTTTCAATATCTGTTCAACAGGGCTGAGGATGGACACTGCAATTGGTCGGACTCTGGTTGCCATTTTGTGCTGGTTTTGTTTATGCTATTGTAGTCACTGTTTATCTCAATCTCCTGGCTCTGCTTACTTCACTCCATGTCATCAGTCTTTGGCCTGTCTGAATTTGTCATATTTGTCATTTCTTATGGTGCAACGATGCTTGCTTAACCACAATTGTTTCCTACATCACTCATTTCCCTCTCCCTCTGCTCAGTTAGAGGCAGCTTGTTATAGGGAAGGAAGAGCCAACCTTTGATTCAGGATGACCTGGGTATCTGATGTCCTGCTTCTGACACCCACTGGCTATGTGACCCTGGGCAACTTACTTCATCTCTCAATGACCCTACTAACGCTCCAAGACTTCTAAGGCTAAGTTAAAGATTTTTTGTACAAACTACTAGATTTCTCTTCTGCAAGTTTGGCCATGTAACTTTCCTGTTCAAAAAATTTCAGTGACTTCCTATTGTATAGATAGATGATAGATAGACAGATAGACAGAGACACACAATGAGATAGACACACAGATAGAAAAATATTTAATATGTTTTACTTTCTCCCAATTACATGTTAAAACAATTTTTTATCATTTTTTTTGAGTTCCAAATTCTATCCCTCCGTTCCTCCCTCCCCTCCCCTCTCCCCTCCCTGAGATGGCAAGCAATTAGATATGTTATACATGTGGAATCATGCAAAACATTTCCATGTTAGCCATTTTATATAAGAAAACTTGAATAAAAGAAAAATAATGAAAGAAAGTGAAAGATAGAATGTTTCAGTCTGTGTTCAATTAATATCAGCTCTTTTTCTGGAGGTGGATAGTAAGCTTTATCACTGGTCTTTTGGTATTGTTCTGCATCATTGTATTGCTGAGAATAGCTAAGTAATTCATAGTTCTTCATTGGACACTATTGTTGTTATTGTTTACAATGCTCTCCTGGTTCTGTTTACTTCACTTTATCAGTTCATGTAAGTAAATCTTCCCAGGTTTTTCTGAAATCATCCAGCTTGTAATTTCTTAAAGCACAATAATATTCCATCACAATCATATCCCAAAGCTTGTTTAGCCATTCCTTAGTTGATGGACATTCCTTTGATTTCCAATTCTTAGCCACCACAAAAAAAATTGCTACAAATATTTTTTGTACAAATAGGATCTCTCCCCCCCCCTTTTAAAACATATCTTTGGGATATAGACCTAGCAGTGGTATTGCTGGATCAAAGGATATACAGTTTTATAGCCCTCCATGAGTGGTTAGATCATTTACAACTTCACCAACAGTGTATTAGAGTCTCATTTTTCCCATATCCCTTCCAATGTCCATAATTTTCTCTTTTTTTGTTATATTAGCCAATCTGATAGGTATGAGGTGGTACCTTAGAGTTGTTTTAATTTGCATTTCTCTAATCAGTAGTGATTTAGAGCATTTTTCATATGTCTATAGATAGCTTTGATATCTTTCTCTCAAAACTGCTTGTTCATATCCTTTGACCATTTATCAATTGGGGAATGACTTATATTTTTTATAAATTTGACTAAGTTCTCTATATATTTGAGAAATAAAGTCTTTACCAGAGATGCTTGTTGCAATAAACAGATGCACAAATAGATTGACAGGCAAATAGATGATAGATAAATAGACAGATACACAGATAAATAAACAGATGATAGACACATAAATAGATTGACAGATGATAGAGACAATCAGTTAGCTATACACACAATAGATACATAGATGATAGACAACTACATAAGTAGATAGACAGAGATTTGTTAAGCACTTACTACATCTCAAGCACTGTGATAAATCCCAAGGATGCAAAAACAAGTCTCTCCTTGTTAAATGGTTTCTTCTCTTAACGAGTTTATATCCAAATTGTTGTTGTTGTTCAGTTGTTTCAATCATGTTTAACTCTTTGTGACCCTGTGGACCTCTATCTGTGGGGTTTTCTTGGCAAAGATACTGGAGTGGTTTGCCATTTCCTTCTCCATATATCTAAATAGAGGAAGACAAACCATAAACGGGAGAGGGAAAGAGAGAAGTGAGTAGGGAGAGGAGGCAGCATCTCAGAAGGAACAGCTGCAAGTGGAGACTGTACAAATTAAAGCCCATTGTTTAGTTTGCTACTGAAGACCAGCCATGGTCCGTCACTCACTGAAGGAGAATCCAAAGTGGGTCCAGGATCTGTTGATGCCATTTGAAGGTCAGGACTTGTGCCTGGACTGAAGCTGCTCTCTCTAGGTACCAACAATCTCTGAAAAGATGACTCTGCTGGCCTCTTCTCACTCTCATTCTCCTTGACCTCTTTGCTGCATTTGACAGTGCTGTCCACCTTCTCCTTCTGGACACTCTCTCTCCTGGTTCTCCTCCTCCCTCTCTGCTTGCTCCTTCTCAGTCTCTTTTGCTGGATCCTCATGCAGATCATGCCACTTGAATGTTGATGTTCTCTAAGGCTATGTCCCCGGAGACAAGACTCTCTGTGCCCCTTCCACTGGTGGAATCTGGGTAGTGAGTGGGCTAGGGAGGGGAAGAGCTTCCCCCTCTGATTGGATCCTCTAGTGCCTACTGGTGTTTAATCCTTCCAACCTCTACGTTCCTTCCTAGCCTGTATTTATTTTGTATTTATTCTTTATCTTGGCAATGGGGATTAGCACATGGGCTGTGCCACTGATGGCATTTCTTCATGTAGAGGAGGGTCTAGGACATGGCAGACACTTAATAAGTGCTCATCAATTAATTCATTCATAGAATGAACTAGTGATGTTTAGCCTGGAAAAGAAAAAAAAACGGGCCTGGTGGTGGACGGGTGACATGTAATAATATCTGTCCATTTGAGAGATTGGCACATGGAAGAGAAATTGGGTTTATTGGGATTGGCCCAGAACTTGGAACCAGGAACAATGGATGGAAAGAAATAGATTTCAGCCCTTGTGAGTATAATACTGGTTGTGCTCTTTGAGAATGAAACTGTAGCAGGTACAATTGTCCACATAGTACTCATCACCACAGGGCAGGTAGGTTGTGCAGTGAATAGAGCTCTAGACCTGGAGTCAGTAAGGCCTGAGATCAAACTTAGCCTCAAATCCTTATTAGCTGTGTGACCCTCGACAAGTCACTTCACCCTGTTTGCCTTAGTTTCCTCATGAGTAAAATGAGTTGGAGAAGGAAATGGCAAACCACTTCAGTATCTCTACCAAGAAAATCCCAAATGGGGTCACAAAGAGTTGGACATGACTAAACTAACTGAATAAGGACAAAACTCATCACCCACTGTCTCCTCCCTACTCCCTTTATCTCTAGAGATTTAATCAGCCACACACTGTTACAGCAATTAGCTCATTTTTTTTTAGCTCAGTAGCAATATAATGGCCCATTCCCTCTCACATCCATATGGTCCCTTCCTTTGAGACTTTATGGAGTTTATATAATAAGCAGAAAAGTTAAATGCTCAATAACAATAGCTCAGAGCCTCTGGTTAGGCAAATCCCTAGCATTTAGGCAGAAGTTTGGCTTTCTGATCTAATTTAAATTTATGTTTATCTTTAATTAATTTTTGTGTGTGTGTGAGGCAATTGGGATTAAGTGACTTATCCAGGGTCACACAGCTAGTAAGTGTCAAGTGTATGAGGCTGGATTTGAACTCAGATCCTCCCAAGTCCAGGGCCAGTGCTCTATCCACTGCGCCACCTAGCTGCCCCATATGTTTATCTTTAGATAAATTCTAACCTCTTTATGGCTGAGGCAAAAATCGGGATACGGAAAATGTTTACATAGGGGAAGCAAGAAGTGCATTTGAGAGACAGTTATTGTAAAGGCAGAGGAGAAGTTGGGGGACGGGGAAAGCAGACCTTTTGTTTTTGAACTTCTCTTAGTCCTTGAATGACTTTCAGGGTTGAGATGGGAATGCTTTTTCCTCTGAACCATAAATCCCAAAATTCCAACCAATTCTCAACCCCATATTGTTTTCAGAAAAATTTCCTAATAATTAGAATAGTTTGGAAGTGGAATAGGATCCTTCTGGAAGCAAGATGTTGTGGGTTTTCCTCCTTGGAACTATTTGAGCAAAGTTTGGATGATTTGGGGCATATTGGGCATTATGTTGAGTGTATTGTAGATGAGATTATTTTTAGGTTTGAATTAAATGGTTTTTGAGCACTGGCCCTGGATTCAGGAGAACCTGAGTCCAAGTCCGGCCTCAGACACTTGACACATATCAGCTGTGTGACCTTGGGTAAGTCACTTAACCCTCATTGCCCAGCCCCCCCCCCCAAAATGGTTTTTGAGTCCCTTCAAACTCTGACATTCCATGTGAGCCGTCCATTTCTAAAATTTCTTTCAGCTCTGACATTCTTTGTTCTAAGGGCTCTCTCACCTCTGACTTTCTCTATTCTAAGGCCCCTTCTTCCTCTGACATTCTCTGTTGTAATGCCCCTCCCAGCTGTGATACTCTCTGTTCTAGAGTTCCACCTAGCTCTGACGTCCGATAATTCTGTGACTTTGGTATCATGGAAGGGGGTTGAATTTCTCCTCGCCCCAGCCAGATCACTCTGGGGTATTCTTCATCAGGATCTCTGCTGGGTCTTCTCAGGGATATGCATTTACCCTCTGCTGGGTGAACTCCAAGTTTTCTGCCCGCCTCACCCCCACCCCCCACTCCAAGCCACAATATTCCATTTTTCCTCTTTAGTTCTTGGACAGTGAGCGTCATAGAGTTCCTCCATGTCCATGATATTATGTCAGCTCTATACCAGCTGTGTCAAGAAGGCAGGCATACATATTCCTGCACCGTCACTTCTCTTGTGTTGACTTCTAAGAAAAAGGAGGCTCAGTTTGAAGCATTCTAGGCATTTAGCATGCACTCAAAACATCATTCACAAGACTTCCCCCATCCCTTTGACACATTTACTTTGAAAAGCCAGCCAGAGGACATGTTAATTCAAAGCAGAATTTAATCCAATAGCATAGCAAAAGAAGTGGCATGGGAAGATCACTCCATGAACACTTGGGATATATTCTCCCAGAGTCTGTTACATTGCTAGTGAGGGAGAATCCAAAGAAAAGATGCCTGGAGGCCACATAGAGAAAACCCAAGTTGCACAGCAAAGTTCAGGAAGGGACACATTGCAAGAACTCATGTGACCAGGGAATATATGTGGAAGGCACATACGCATGGACTATTCACACCTCTCACATTGTCCAATGTCCTTAGATGATATCATTCCATTGATCTCTGCTGTTCTCAAACAGGTGTTGTCCTTGCTCTCTGGTAGGCTTGTCATTTCTGCCGGCTGTCCTGTCTCTGGACTTGGTAACATGTATTTGTTCTATATTTATTTATTTACATGTTGTTTGCCTCATTAGACCCTTAGCTGTCAAATGATCAAATGAAACACTATTTGTGAAAACACAGTGCCTGGCACATAATAGGAATTTAATAAACGCTTGTTCCCTCCTTCTCTCCCTCCTCTCAGCTGTCATCGGATAAGGTGTAGTCAGCAGAAAGCTTGTCCTGGACAAGTTCAAGCTGTCAGCAATTTAATTCATTGCTGAGGCTATGAGCCAGCACACCTAGCCAAGGGCAGCTGATATAAAGGCTAAGACTGCTTTTATCTGGTCCTGATTAGAAGTCCATGGCTGCAGGCAACTATGTGACTGAGGATTAGAAATTCCTTGTGATTCATTGAACTCCAGTGGGTATCCTGTGTTCCCTGAATCCAAATCAGGGATTCTGTCCAACTTCCTCCCATCCCTTCCCAGGAGCTGTGTGGAAGCTGAGACTATGAAGCTGATTTAAGATCCTTTCCAATTGGTGAACTTATGAAGTTGTACACCAAAACTAAGCAAAGAAGGGAAGATTGTTGCCCTGGGCCATCCTAGTCCATATTCTCACCTCAATTCTGTGTATGCATGCATTCATGTGTATATGTGTGTGTATATGTAAATACATACACATATATAAAGTTAAAGGCACATTATATATTATATGGGGTATTCAGAGAGGAGTAGCACTTCTAGTGTGAGGGCTGCCAAATCTTTTCAGGGCTTTTCATCCACCTTTGGTGTCTACCTATCACCCAACTCTTACCTGTGGCTCCAAGAAGCTATAGCATATGCCACGGCCACATCCTAGTAATCTGTCTCAACAGACAGGCTAAACCAGGCCTCAGGTAACTGAGGCGTCTCAAACCTGTTGGTGAGTTCGGGGGTGTCTACCCCAAGCGTGTAAATACTTCCCCAGACGGAATGGGCCGATGAGAAGAACTTATTCCAAAAGCTATGAAGGTGACTGAAACAGGCTCTGTGGAGTGCTTAGAGCTTGGTCAGACATCAAAGGCTGAGACTTTAAGCAATGCTGCCTCACTTAAATCCAATTTCACACACAAGTCAAGATACCACCCTGTGATGCCACTGGTCCTCTTCAAAAACAAAGGATGAAAAACAAACCCCAACGTGTTATTATATATGGGCATATCTTGGAGATATTGCAGTTTGGTTCCAGACCATCTCCATAAATTGAATATTGCAGTAAAATGAGTCACGTGAATTTTTTGGTTTCCCAGTACGTGTAAGTTATGTTTATACTATATTGTAGTCTATTAAGTGTGCAATAGTGTTATGTCCTTTAAAAAACTCCAATGTATACACCTTAATTAAAAAATACTTATTGCTTACCACTATTAGGTCTTTTTCCCAAAGAGATCATAAAAAAGAAAAAGGACCTATATGCACAAAAATATTTATAGCTGCTCTTTTTGTGGTGGCAAGAAATTGGACATTGAGGGGATGCCCATCAATTGAGGAATGGCTGAACAAGTTGTGGTATACGAATGTAATGGAATTCTATTGTGCTGTAAGAAACAATGAGCAGGCGGATTTCAGAGAAATCTGGAAGGACTGACATGAACTGATGCTGAGTGAGAGGAGCAGAACCAGGAGAACATCGTACACAGTATCAACAACATTGTGTGTTGATCAACTGTGATAGACTTGACTCTTCTCAGCAATACAATGGTCCAAGATAGTTCCAAAGGACTCATGATGGAAAATGCTCTCCACATCCAGGAAAAAAAAAAAAAAAAAGAACTGTGGAATCTAGATGCAGATTGAACCATACTGGGTTTTTTCTTGTTGTTTTTCCTTTTTGAGGTTTTTCCCTTTTGTTCTGATTCTTCTTTCACAGCATGACTAATGCAGAAATATGTTTAATGTAATTGTACATATATAACCCATATTAGATTGCTTGCTGTCTTAGGGAGGGGGAAGGAGGGGAGGGAGGGAGAAAAATTAGAAACTAGAAATCTTGTAAAAACAAATGTTGAAAATTATCTCTACATGTAACTAGAAAATAATAAAATGCTTTTATGATAAAAAATAGTTATTGCTAAAAATGCTGACCATCATCAGAACCTTCAGCAAGTATTCATTTTCTCATTGGTAGAGGGTCTGAACTCGCTATTGATGGCTGTTGACTGATCAAGGTGGTGGCTGCTAAAGGCTGGGGTTGCCATGACGATTTCTTAAAATAAGACAACATAAAGTTTGCTACATCAATTGACTTCCTTTCACAAAAGATTTCTCTGTAGCCTGTGGTGTTGTCTGATAGCGCTTTACCCTCAGCGGAGCTTTTAAAATTGGAATCAATCCTCTCAACCCCCGCCACTGCTTTATCAACTAAGTTTATGTGATATTCTTCATCAGTGTTGTTGGGTCCCAGGGAATAGGAGGACCCAAGGAAGCATGGTCAGAGGGCTGGGAATGGTGGGGAGGGGGAGAGAGGATGAGGGGGAGAGAGAGAGACTGAGAGACCAAGAGACTGAGAGACAGAGACAGAGACAGACAGAGACAGAGACAGAGAGAGGATGAGAGACAGAGAGAGAGAGAGAGAAAGAAAGCGAGAGACCGAGAGACCAAGAGACTGAGAGAGAGACAGAGACAGACAGACAGACAGACACAGAGAGAGGATGAGAGAGAGAGAGAGAGAGAGAGAGAGAGAGAGAGAGAGAGAGAGAGAGAAAGCGAGAGAGGGAAAGCGAGAGACTGAGAGACCAAGAGACTGAGAGAGAGACAGAGAGAGACCGAGAGACAGACAGACAGAGACAGAGACAGAGAGAGGATAAGAGAGAGGATGAGGGAGAGAGAAGGGGGAACAGCTGGTTGGTGGATCAGACAGAACACACATTTATTGATTAAGTTTGATGCCTTCTATGGGTGAGGTTCATGGTACTCTGAAACAATTACATTATTATACCATTTGTATGCATTGTATACATTGACTATGCCATATTATAATAGCATCAAAGATCACTGATTATAACATCACCATAACAGATATAATAATAATGGAAAAAATTTGAAATACTGTGAGCATTACCAAAATGTGCCAAAGTGATACAATGTGAGTATGTGCTGTTGGAAAAATGGTGCCAATAGACTTGTCCAATGCAGGGTTGCCATAAACCTTCAATTTGGTTTTGTTGTTGTTGTTGTTGTTGTTTTTGCGGGGCAATTGGGGTTAAGTGACTTTCCCAGGGTCACACAGCTAGTAAGTGTTTAAGTGTCTGAGGCCGGATTTGAACTCAGGTCCTCCTGAATCCAGGGCTGGTGCTCTATCCACTGCACCACCTAGCTGCCCCCTTTCAATTTATTATTTTTTTTAAAAGCACTATCTGTGCAATGCAGTAGAAGGAAGTATCCCGTATATTACATATACTCCTATCTTCAAGCAAAAATAGCTTTTGACTTTTTTGCTGTATTCTCATCAAAACCTGATAGTCTCCCTCCCCACATTTCCATGTTTTGTCTGAAGGTGCCCCAGGTACGGAGGGGAGGCCCTTTGTCCAAGGATGCCCAGTGAGTTGGTGCAGAGCTGGCCTATAACCTTGGCCTCCCATCTCCAAAGACAGGCTCCTTGCCTCTTCAGAGCTGGAGACGAGGTGAGGGACTAGTGACTCGATTTTTCAATGCCCTTCATGCCAATGAACATACCAGCCCCATCTTGAATGCCAGTGGCCTTTGGCATTGACTGGTTTTCTGCAAACTCATCCTGTCTGTACTATATAGGAAGCTGACATTACATAAGGTTTTCCTCTCTTATTTGTGGGGTGAGTAGGTAAGACATAGGCCCGTTTTACAGACATAAAAACCAAGCCCTGATGAGTCAAGTGACTGACACAAGCCAGAATATGGGTCTCTCTGACCCCAGGAGGCCCTCTTAGCAAATCACATTTTATAATTGATCTACTATATGGGGTTCCCATATTGCCTCACCCTCCCTGGGTGAGCTCCTGCACCTAGGTCATTTTAACTTGTCTACACTGGGGGAACCTTTGGCATCTTGCCAATTCCTGCAGTTAGCTGACCACACCAATGACCTCATCACCCTTGGAAGTCCATGGGGCACGGGTCCAAGAAGAACAGTTCTGAGAAACCCGGATAGCTCAGAAGGCCCTTCCTTACCTCGGTTCCTCTCCCCAAGTCACAAGGGCCCAGCTGACGTTGTCCAGGAAGATGGAGAAAGGCTGGGGCATTGCGGTCACTTGGGGCCCTATTTATACCAGGGACCAGGCCTATGTCGCAATGTGTTCCTCTAAATGTGGCTGCTATTGAGAGGACGTCACTGGGTCTTTGACCTCACTGGAAGTGCTGATGCGTCCCCCTGCACCACGTATGGGGTACTTGGCTGGGACCCCCCACTTTCCAGAGGATACCCCCCCATCGCTGTTCAGCTCTTTGGAGGGGGGAAGCGGGAAGCTGCTTCAGTCTTTTGGATCACACTACCTGCTGGCCTTGTCTTCTCTTCATATCCCAGCCGAGTCAGCCGCTAGCAGTAGGGTGGGGACATCACTGGTGGCCAGCTTTTCTTGCTTCTGGAGTCACTGGTGCCTGCCCCCCAAACCAACAACAAATAGCCCAGGCCCCTCTCTCACAGCCTCCTAAGGCCCTGTGGAATGTCTGAGGAAACCCCTCAACTCTCTGCTACCCCCTGCGATGACCCTGGGCATGGAGGTGGTGTGGGATTAACCTGCTTCTGTGGTCCATCAATCAACAAGTAATTGTGAATTTATCATGATTGGTCCCTTCCCACTCTGATAGTCTGATTCTAGGGCTGAAGAATTCTACTCTGAGATGACAGAGAAGTTGGAAGGTGGGATCACACACAGCAAGATGAAAGAGAAGAGTACAGTCTAGAACAGGGCTCCTTCAACTTTCTCCACTCCCGACCCTTTTTGCCTGACCCCAGGTATATGGGTATATAAAATAAGTGTAGAAATTAAACATTTACTGCCAATTGTTTCACAACCCCCACTTTCAGTTGCATGACCCCATATGGGGTCTTGATTCACAATTTAAGGAGCTTTGTTCTATAAGACAGGATGTCAGAACTGGGAAAGGCCTTAGAAGAGGGGATGTCACGACTGGGAGGACCTTAGAACAGGGAATGTCAGGGCTGGGAGGGGTCTTGGAACAGGGGATGTCTTGGAACCTAGAATTTTCATGTTCTACCTCAGTCCCTCAATGAATTCTGTATTTACTTTGTAACTGAGATGGTACTGTCAGCATAGAACCAGTCTTGGTGCCATCGAGTCCCATGTTGGACTTCCTGGGTGACCTGGTCAGGTCTTCTCTAGGCTCTGGGAAACTCTTTCAGACCTTGCAGCACAGAAAACTTTCTGCAGTGCACCACTGGATGAACTTTTACATACAGGGGGTTCCTCATATTGATGAAGTCACAAGTGCGGACTGAAGAAGCCTCCTCTCTCTTCTTAGGGACTCAGGAATGCACGTTTTACCCCACCTCCCTTCAAATGTAAGCTTCCTGAGGACAGGGAGTGTTTCACTTTTGTCAGCCCCCCAGTGCCTAGCATGGTGTTGGACAAGTAGTAGGCAAGTGAGCAATGTCTGAATTGAATGAGTGGAATGACGCAGGACTCACCAGGAAGAGCCAGGACTGTAGTGATTGCTTAGTCCAGGCCCCTGATTTCTTAGTGAAGGAAGGAAGCTGCTTTTCTTCTCCCGCGGTTTTCAGTTAGAATATGACAGGAAGATTCTTTGAAAAGTGTGATGGAACTCGAAGCTCAGGGGATTCTCATTCAGAGAAAGTGAAACCTACGCCTCTGTGAGTCACTGTCTCCCTACTGGGAGGATTGGGCCGGCCTTCTCCCCACTTCACCCGCTCCCCCCAAAAGCCTGTTGTAAGCTTATTGATTTGTTATTAAAGGGCCATGGAGTCCATCAGGCAGGGGCGGCAGCTCTGCTTTGGAAGGATGAAGAAGAGGCTGAGAGAGGGGGAACCACTTCCTCAAGGTCACCCGAGACGTTGGTGTCATGACTGGAAGGTGGGCAGGTCTCCTGGCCCAGCATTTGGGACGTGAAGATGTTCTGGCCCACAATGGCCTAGAGAAGAGGATGGATGGAAGGAAGGGGCCCAGGCTGGGGGGATAGAAAAGCAGGCCTGGCAGATGCCCATGGGGAATGTCAAGTGCTGAAGGCCTGAGACCTTAGAACCCTCGCGCCAAGGGGAGAGGACTTGCCTGGCGCTTGGCTCCATGCCCAGAAGCTTGGTGGTTTCCACACACACAGATGTCCCAAGAATGGTGGCTGGTTGGGAGCTAGTGAAGAGAGATGGCTTCCTCTCCACCCCCCACCCCACCCCACCCCCACCTCGGGGCCCCTTCCCTCTCCCCACAAACCGCAACCTTGGGCCCTTGCCTTCTTAGGAGTCCAGGAGAAACAGCTGACGGCTGGGTGACCACAGACCTCAGACTGGGCCGGCCAGGGCGGAGGCGTGGGGGACCTGACCCAGCACCTCCCCCTTCTGGAGGGAGGGACACCCCCTCCCTGTCCTCCGTGGGTGTGGGTGCCGTGACGCCCTGGGGGGAAGACTTAACCTCAAAGATGGTTGAATTCGAAGAATTAAAGGAGGAGCCAGCAGTCAGAGAAGCGACCGCCCATTGGCTCCGCCCGGACTCTAGTTTTCGGGGTCGTGTTCCCAGAAGACCTGCCCCCACCCCACCCCCACCCCCATCCTGGGAGGTGCTGGCCGGTCGGGGGAGGATAAAGTGGCCCTCTGTCCACGAGGCCCTTCAGTGTGGAGGTGTCTCTGACGAGGGAGGCCCTGCTCCGGCTGCCGGCACCCAGTATGTGGGCACGGCTCAGACTGAGCTCTCTCTTTGGTACGTACTTCCTCCCCATACCCCATTCACTTCAGGCAGGCAGCCAGACTGCGGATACTGGGGGGGGGGGGCTGGGGGGAGCAGAGATGAGAAGCCGCAGGCTCCCCTCGAACCCAAAGATTGCACTCTAGAGGGGAAGAAGCTTGCTTGGAGAAGGCGTCCCATGGATGAGTTGAGTGAGACCAAGTGATCCCCAAGTCCTGTCATAGTAAAGGCCCAAGGGGGTGCCCTAGAGGGTGAGGATGATCTGTAGAGGGCTCATGGGGACGGCAGGTTTGGAAGACGAGGAGATGTGGGTGCTATCTAAGGGAAGTGGGGAACAGCAGGACAGGGAGGGATTCTCCACTGGGGAGGTCCAGATGAGTGTGCCTGGGGAGGGGAGATGGCCTTAGAAAGGTGGAAGGTGGGGGCGGGGGCTGAGGTGGCCGCAGCAGGATGCTCTCTGGCTGGCTGAAGGCCTCTCCTTGGGGTGCTGGGATGGGGGGAAATCAGCAGGCCCCGGTCCTGGGCCTTGACCGCTCGACTTGTTCTGGCCACTGGGGAATACACACCCAACTGCACCAACACACACACGAGCCACGCACGACCCAATCATGACCACGCACACACAGCCCACCAACACGCGCCCGCATGGATATCAGTTGCTGTTTAGAAAGGGTTTTAGGAAATGCTCTGCACATTTAGTGGGAGCACCCTTCCCCCACGCCATACCATGCATGATCTCATTTCATTCATCCCTGAATCTAGGACCTGTGATTTCACTGGCCCAAGGGGCCTTTTGCTTTGAACCTCAGAGAAATGAAATGACTGCCCAGCGTCACGCACAGTCAGTCTCCAAGGCTAGAACCCAGGGCTTCCAGATTCCAAGTCCACAGCCAGACACACGTAATCACCCGCCCAGAAACCACAACATACAAACACAGGTGACCACATATTCTCAGGCTCACACAGGGTCCCATTCAACACCACATCCAACTACTCCAACCACAGATTCCTCGTAGCTCCCCAGAGGAGAAAGGACGATCGGAGAGCAGCTGGGTCTCCCCTCCTCTTTGAACCGAGGAGGAAAAGGTTCCTGCCCTGGCCCCACCCCCTGGCCCCTGGATCGCCCCTCCCCCCAGCCCCAGGAAGTACATACATGGATGGTGGGGCAGGTGTGCCCATGCCGGTGCTCAGACTCACACATGTGCCCACAGCCTCAGATGCCCAGAGATGGGCAATGGCCAGGCTCTGGCCAGGGATGCCCTCAGGAGGCTGGGCTCCCTGGAGCCCACCCCAGCGGTGGCTGTGGCGTGTTGGGACCTAGTGGGTTCTTAGGAAATGAAGAAGCAGCTGTTGCCACTTTCCTTTCATTGCGAAACCGTCCCTTCCGACCATGTGGTTGCCCGGTGCTTGGCACCCGGGCCAGGAGCGGTAACTGCTCCCCTCCCCCTGCTTGCTCAGCCCTGGGCTTGGCTCCAGCCTCCCCTGCTCGAGACCAGACCCCGTGTCCCCCTGGGTGGGAAGTGGGTACCCAAGTAATAAGATTTGAAAAGCTCAGAAGTCATGTTGTCTGATGCAGGGGAGAAAAGTGAGACGTAGAGAGGGCAGGGAAATGACCTGCCCAAGCCCAAGGTCCCATAGCAGGAAAGCAGCAGAAACGGAACTCGACCCCAGGGCTTCAGTGCAGTTTCTGCTGGATCGCTGTCTCCCATAGAACTGAAGAGAACCTTAGAGGTCATCAGACCCTTGCCCCTCATTTTACAGATGAGGAAACTGAGTCACAGAGTGGTTAGGTGATGAATATGAGGCGGGATTTGAACCCAGGTCCTCCTAACTACACGTTCAGTACTATAGGAGTAGGTTGAATAGATGCCTCCCTTCCCTCTTGGAAATAGAGGCAAGAGCCCTGCCTTGGAGTTGAAGGCCCCTGGTGAGAATCCTGCCTCCAACCCTGCAGGCTCCAAGGATCCCAAGCTGGAAAGTGCCGCGCCCCCCCACCCCCCAACATTCAGCCCAGTTCCTTCATTTGCAAATCATGCAGTTAGAAAGTAGCAAGGCTGAGATTTAATCCTAGACCCCATGATTCCAAACCCAGCATTATCTCCATGGTGACATATGTGACCCTAGGCAAGTCATTTCCTCTCATTTCTGGACCACGTTGGTCCCCTCCGGTCCTCCTCCTCCTCCCCTCAGACATGATGTCCCTGTTCTCTCCTGCTTCAGGCTTGACCTGTGGTCTCTTGTGGCTGTGCCCAGTGGCTAGAAGCACTTGTGCTGACTATCACACACTCCTCCAACAACTGAAGAACTTGGCAAAGACAGATTTCCTGACGCCATTCGTAAGTGCTGGCCCCCTCCCCTTCCCCAAGTGGCCTTCATCCTTTTGGTTTATTAAGGCTTCCCTGTTGAGCTGAGGGATGATCAGATGGGTGTAGTGGGTAGAACATTGGCCTTGGAGTCAGATGGACCTGAGTTCAAATCCTGCCTCTGACACTTCATTAATTGTGTGTGACCCTGGACAAGTCTCTTAACCTCTCTTGGCCTCACTTTCTTCATCTGCAAAATAAAATAATAACCCCCCACAGTTGTGAGAATCAAGTGCCATTTTATGTGTATATAACATATATATATATATATGCATATATCTGCACATGTGCATAGATTGCTTTGGAGATGCTAATGTGTTTATTTAAATGTTGGCTATGATGACGCTAAATGAGGATGGTGACTGTAGACATAGCTCCTGACCAATGCAAGGAACAAATGAGGGGATATCATTGGATCATAAATTTATAGATGGAAGGGGTCATCAGAGACCCAACCCCTTCACTTTTTCTTGTTGAATCGTTTTTTGTTTTTTTTTTGGTGGGGCAATGAGGGTTAAGTGACTTGCCCAGGGTCACACAGCGGGTAAGTGTCAAGTGTCTGAGGCTGGATTTGAACTCAGATACTCCTGAATCCAGGGCTGGTGCTTTAACCACTGTGCCACCTAGCTGGCCCAATCGTTTTCAATTGTGTCCCACTCTCTGTGACCCCATTTGAAGCTTTCTTGGCAGAGATACTGGAGTGGTTTGCCATTTCCTTCTCCAGCTCAGGAAACTGAGGCAAACACAGTAAAGTGACTTGCCTAGGGTCACATAGCTAATAAGTGTCTGAGGCCAGATTTTAACTCAGGAAGAGAAATCTTCTTGACTTTAGGCTCGGTGCTCTTCCAATGCCCCACCTAGCTGCCTACTCCCTTCATTTTATAGATAAGGAAACTGAGGTGTAGAGAGGACACGTTGTTACACTTCCCTCCACATTTCTGCCTGAACTTGGGTCTTCTCTCCTTCCTTCCATCTCTGTAAGGTTGTTTTTAATGCCTGTAAAGTCTTCATCTCACCTACATAAAAATGTGGCTCACTGAGTGAAGATCTAGCAAGGGGGACTGAGGAGTGGTCAGGGGGCAGGGGGCAAACCAGCAGAGAACAGGGCCATGAAAAAGCAGGAGAGAGTGCACAGAAGGGGAGGGTGATCGCCAGTGCCAAAGGCAGCAGAGAGGTCAAGAAGGATGGGGAGTAAGAAGAGGCCCTTGCATTGGGAAATTGGGAAATTGTCACTCTCAGCCCAACGATGGGGTCAGAAGCCAGTCTCAGTTAACAGTTTCAAATGTTAACAGTTAGTGGAATGTTAACAGCTTCAAAGTGGGGTGGGCTTCCTTGGGAGAGGGTGAGCTCTGCTGTCACTAGATTGCTTCAACAGAAGCTGGACATGGGCAGCTAGGTAGCACAGTGGATAGAGCACTGGCCCTGGATTCAGGAGGACCTGAGTTCAAATCCAGCCTCAGACACTTGACACTTACTAGCTGTGTGACCCTGGACAAGTCACTTAACCCTCATTGCCCCCCCCAAAAGATTATTTAAAAAAAGATTAGAACAGAAGCTAGATGACCCTTTGGCAGGGATGTCACAGAGGGGATCTATAGACTCAGATTCTTTGGAATTCCTCCTTTTCTCTTGGCCTCAGTTTCCTTATTTGTCAAATGAAGAAATTGGACTTAATGCTCTCTGAGGTCCCTTCTAGCTCTAATGATGACAGGTTTATAGGGTGTGATGTCATCGTCCTTGTCCTCACCACAGCTAACATTTAGATAGTGTGTTAGGGTTTATAAAGCCACACACTCTCACACAGAGACACACACACACACACACACACACACACAATATCATTTGATTTTCAGAATAACTCTAGGAGGTAAATTCTCTTCTTATTCCCATTTTATGATAAGCAAACTGAAGCTGAGGGGAGTTACATAATATGTCCAGGGTCATACAGTTAAGGAAATGTCTGAGGCAGGACACTTCCCACCCACTAGGGCTGTCCCCCAAGACTCTACTGTGGGTTCTCTGCTCTTATCTATCTAGAATATGGTGACTTGAGTAGTTCCTCTACAGGTGACTTCCAGACCTACCTATCAGCACTAGTCTCCCTCCCCTGAACTGTGGTCTCCCATCACCACCTGCCTTGTGGACCTCAAACCCAACCTATGCAAACTCAAACTCATCTTTCCCTCCCCTTCTTAACTCCCCTTAGAGTAAAGGGTACCACCTCCTCTTAGTCATCCAGGTTCAACACTCAGTGTCATCCATGACTCCTTAAGGACTCGGTCCCATATCCAATCCCTTGCTGAATAATGCTTCTACCCTGCCTGCATCTCTCATTCTATTTCCCCTTGTCTCCATCCATCACTTTCTTTGGGACTACTGAGATAACCTTCTGCTTGGTCTCCCTTCATCAAGTCTCTCTCCCTACTCCAATCCAGCTGCTATCAGTTGTCAGAGTGGTCTTCTTTCAAGTCCTCCTTAAAAACCCAAGTGACCACCTACAGGATTGAATAGAAAGTCTTCTGTTTGGCATTCGCTCAAAACCCTTCCCAACCTGGCCCATTCCTCCGTTTCCATGATGTCAGTGCCTTTCCTCTGAGATCATTATTGTTCACTTGTTTCAGTTCTGACTGACTCTCTCCCTAACCCCATTTGGGGTTTTCTTGGCAAAGATACTGGAGTGATTTGCCATTTCCTTCTGCTGCTCATTTGACAGATAAGGAAACTGAGGCAAACAGGGTGAAGTGACTTGTCCATGGTTACATAGCTAGTAAGTGTCTGAGGCTGGATTTGAACTCAAGTCCTCCTGACTCCAGGGCCAATGCTCTATCTACTGTACCACCCAGCTGCTCTTAATAAATAAGCTCTTCATAAATGCTTAAATCAAGCTGAGATCTGCCTCTTTCTTACCCAAGTTCTACCCTCTTGGGCCAAGCAGAACAAAGTCAATCCTATTTCCAAAGGCCAACCCTTCTCACCCCCAGACAGCTCTCATCTCTCCCAGAGTCTTCTATCCTCCAGCTAATTATTCCCACTTACTCCAACTCATCCTTCTGGACACAGGCATCAACCATCCTGCCTCTGGACTCAGAGAAGCGGGGTTCAAATCCCACCCCAGGCCCTTGCTCCCTGTCTTTTCATTTCCTGGGTCCTCCCTTCCCAGATCAGGCCCCTGACTCCATGAAATTCCAATTCTTTGACCTCAGGGTCCACTTTCTTTCTTTCTTTCTTTTTTTTTTTAGTGAGGCAATTTAGGTTAAGTGACTTGCCCAGGGTCACACAGCTAGTAAGTGTTAAGTGTCTGAGGCCGGATTTGAACTCAGGTCCTCCTGAATCCAGGGCTGGTCCTCTATCCACTGCTCCACCTAGCTGTCCCATGGTCCACTTTCATAAAATGGAGGGAAAGGACTACACGGGCTTTGAGGTCTTTCCCACCTCTAGATCCATGAACTTATTATCTTGTGACTCCCCAAGAACTTTGGGAAGAGTTTCTTTCCTTGGGGGACCCAAGCTGTGAGTCTGCAGGAAGATGAGGTCTCTGGTTCCCTTAGCCTTGGAAGTGGATGGTTCCTAACTAACAATGAGAACTGTCCCATAATGAGAGGCAGTGAGCTCTCCAAATGATTCAGGGCTTCCAAATGATTCACAGGAGGGAATTTGGCTTAGCCGACCCCACTCATCCCTCTCAGCTCTCCCTTTCTGTCTGTCGAGGACTGAACCACCCAGCACTAGAGGACCTTCCACCCTAGGTTGACCATAACTGGGGGACCCTAGAGGTCCCAGTGCTTCAATCCTCAAACCCCATCTCCTTCCTCAGATGGCCAACTACATCGTAAATGCCTCACGTCTCGCCAATGACTGCAAAAAGATCCCGGACTTCCTCATGACGGAGACCCTTGCGGACTTACCTCCAGTCACCTTTCTCCAGACTGTGAGTCAGACCCTGCACCTCGTTGAACAGAAACTCGAGATGAACCTCTTCGAAAGGATGATCCGCCAAATCCAAGGGATCAATAACAACATCTATTGTATGCTTAGGACCCTCACCGGTGATCCAACGCCTTGCCTCCCTCCTAGAAGCAAAGAGGCCCCTTCCATTGGAGCTAATTCAGGTTTCTTGTGGAAGAAAGATAGATGTCAGCTCATTCAGGGGTACCAGAGCTTCATGCAGGCTGTGAGACAGGTGCTAGAAACTTGGGGTGCCAGCCCTGGGCAGAGAAATAGGAATAGACGTTCCCTTCTCAAGGCCCTTGTTGGCCAAAGGAGGAGAGTGAGGGCAGGCTGACTCAAGCCTAGGGGCGCCGTGCTACATCAGCCTCCAGGAAGTGGGATCAGAGGTCTCTCTGCTGGGCTGTTTGAACAGTGGTGGAGTCGGAGGTGGTGGGCCCGATGGCTCGCTGACTTATCCACCTTTCTGTTGGTTTCCACTCTGGGCTTAGATATGTTGCACTTTAATGTGAGGAGGGGGGATGGCTGACGTCTCCCTGAATAGTGGTGGATGTAGTGCTATTATTGGGCTGAACTCCCTCCACTCCCCCCCCAAAGCCTTCTCTATTCCTTGAACACTGCCCTTTCAGGTCATGGGGTGGCCAGAGCTCAGCACCCTGTGACTCTTCATGAATCAGAGGCCAACTTTCCATTGATTCAGGGGTCTGATGACAAGGCTTGACTCAGGGCCCAGTGCCTTCCTTATTCCCTCCTCTACCCCCTTAGCCTCCCTTCTGGGGGCCTTAGCTCAATTCTTTCTGCTCTGACTGCTCCCTCCCCTTCCCCCCTGGGCCTCTAAGAGTCTTCCTTTTGTAAGGGCTGAGGTGGGGGCCAGTGGGGGCCTCGAGCTAAGGGGGTAGCCTCCCCTCTGCTCACTCACTCACGTCCTACTAGATACTGGAGATGGCTCTCAGGGCAAGAAAGGGCTCACCTACCCGGGAGGTGGGGGCCAGCCTTATTTTGTGGCAATGATCTGCCCCCTCCAGTGACTCACTGAGATAGAAATTTTGCCACTTGGGAAGAAAAACTGCTGCTGGACAGCATGTATCCCCGAGGGATGACCCTAAGACCCAAGACCTCCCCATCCCTGCCTATCCCTGAGGGCACAGAGAATAATTTATCTAGTTTCTATTTATGTTTATTTATTAGACATGTATTTAACAGTATGTTATTGATATCTGATATATTTAAAATACACCTATTTTTATAAAGCTCTTGTGTGTGTCTATCTATTGTCATGTGGGAAAGGGAGGGATTGTAGTTAAAGCCCACAGCGTCACTGTTTTCAGTCTGAATGGGCTCCTGGAGGGGGGCGTGTCCCCTTGGGTGCCAAGCATTGGTGACTGGGGGGAGGCTGGGGAGTGATATAGAGGACCCAATGGTCGATCACGGAGCACAGACAGAGACAGAAGTGACCTCAGAGGTCACTGACACCACACAGAAGCCCAGAGACGTTAAGCAATTTACCCTAAGTCACATAGTAGTGAAAGCTCATATCTCTGGTATCTGGATGAGTTTAGGGGAGTGGGTGTTTGTATGTCATCAGTATGCTCTCATTCACTATTTTTTTTTTTTTGGTGAGGCAATTGGGGTTAAGTGACTTGCCCAAGGTCACACAGCTAGTAAGTGTTAAGTGTCTGAGCCCGGATTTGAACTCAGGTACTCCTGAATCCAAGGCCAGCGATTTATCCACTGCGCCATCTAGCTGCCCCCATTATTTTTTAAAATAGTGTTTTATTTTCTTTTTTTCCAATTACATGCAAAGATAGTTTTCAACATTCATTTTTGTAAGATTTTGAGTTCCAAATTTTTCTCCCACGCTCTCTTCCTTCCCCCCTCCCAAAGCCAGCAAGCAATCTGATATAGGTTATACATTCCAATCATGTTAAACATTTTTCCACATTAAGTCATGACTCTTGTTCCCTATTCCAGAGTCAGGCTCCATCCTCCCTCAAGGGTCTGGGGGTGCCCTAAGCATTTGGGCTATCTTCCCTCATGCTGTCACTCAAGCCTCCACTGGTTATATTTCCCCCACTGTGAGCCACAATGAGACTAGTTGTTCAGTTGTGTCCAACTCTTCATAAACCCGTTTGTGGGTTTCTGGGCAAAGATACTGGAGTGGTTTGTCATTTCCATCTCCAGCTCATTTTACAGATGAAAGTTAAGTGACTTGCCCAGGGTCACCCAGCTAGTAAGTGTCTGAGGCTGAATTTGAACTCAAATCTTTCTGATTCCAAGCTCCAGGTGCGAAGCACTATGGCGGCACCTAGCGGCCTAATGAGACTAGTACTCCAGTTCTATTTAACATAAAGTTACCATGAAGGTATACAATGGCAAATATACAAACATTTGCTCCGGATACTTTGCAAGCACATTCTCCCTATACAGCTGCAGATACTGAGGAATGTGGACTCATGCTTAATATAGCATTGGTCCCCCAAGTTCATATCTGAATCCAGGCTGGTGATGGGCCCTTATCTCACCTACTGCTGGCCTGGATCCCCAGGAACCTCTCAGTCCTGATGGCTGCAAAACTCATAAGGGATTCCTAAAGGCCTTTGGCTATTATATGTGTGTCTTTATTTAGTCAGTTAACCAATATTTATTAAGCACCTACTATGTGCCAAGCACCTTGCTAAGGGCTGGGAATATAAACAAAAGCAGACCTACCCCCAAGGAGCTTAGATGCTAATGAGGGAGACAATATATGGAAGGAAGCTGATGGAGGGAATGGGGGTGGGGAGAGAAGGAAAGTACCAAGTACAGGGAATGATGAAGTCCAGAGTACAGCCCGCTGAGAACCTTAGATGGAGGAGCTAGGAGGAGCTGTCCAATAAGAGGGAGCAGCTGCAGGGGTGTAAATTCCACATAGAGACACATAGAGCTGGAAGGACCCTTAGAAGCCGGTTAATCCAGCCCCGTGGTCCTATGAAGGATGGAAGCTGAGTCTTGGAGGAGAGTGGCATGTCAAAGGCATCCCTCAGGCTCGGGGGAGATTTGTGTAGCCCTCTGCGAGTGCGCTCAGAATGGGAGTGACACATACCCCCAGCTCCCTCTCAATGAGCAGAGCTCCCAGTCAGTCAGAGAAAAGCTGGGGCCAGAAGTGTAACTAGCACAAGGCCAATGGGGCTTTGCCCTAAGGTGCTGACATGGAAGGGGGTGGGTTGCCATTTCCCCAGGAGGCAGGCTCTTTCCCCTGCAGCCCTCCAGACTTCTCTACATATTCATTAACTGAAGGCTAGGGAGCGTCATTCTGCATTGGCGGAGAAGAGATTGTGGCTTTCAGAGAACGCTACCCCCTGAGAAACAGCTGATGGGAAAGCTTCCTGGAAAGGGGAATTCACCCTGCCTGGTGGTGACCTAGCCATCCCTCATCAGAATCACTGGCTCTCAGATGCTCAAGAGTTGGAAGGGCTCTCTGAGGCCAGTGGGGTCAAAGTGACTATTCAGGGATCTCTTCTATAGCATCAATGGGACAACCAGTGCTTATGAGGTACACTGCCAGGGGTTGGACGCTGTGCATGCACACACACACACACACACACACACACACACACTCATTCTGTTGCTAAGTGATCATCCAATGTCCTAGAGAAGATGTAGGATAAGGGGGAGGGGATCCATATTCATTCCACTCTACTTTTGAATGGCTCCAGTTAATTAGGAAGGCAGCTGGGTGACTCAGTAGAGCTCTGGTGTGGATTCAGAAAGAGCTGAGTTCAAATCTGACCCCAGACACTAACTAGCTGGGTGACCCTGGATAAATCACTTCACCCTGTTTGCCTTAGTTTCCTCATCTGTAAAAATAAGCTAGAAAAGGAAATGGCAAACCACTCCAGGATCTTTCCCAAGAAAACCTCAAATGGGGTCATGAAGAGTCAGACATGACTGAAAAATGACTGGATAACAACAACAAATTATTAGGAAAGTCTGCCTTCCAATCAAATCTAAATCACTCTCAGTGTAACGGGCACCCACTGCTCCTGATTCTGTCCACTGAGGCCAAGCAGAAAAGTCTACACACAGCCCTACAAACGCTTGAAGACTGATTAGTGTGTCCTTACTGAGTCTTCTTTTTTCTGAGCTAGACATGCCCACTCTCTTCAACTTTTTTTTTTTTTTGCAGGGCAATGAGGGTTAAGTGACTTGCCCAGGGTCACACAGCTAGTGTCAAGTGTCTGAGGCTGGATTTGAACTTAGGTCCTCCTGAATCCAGGGCCGGTGCTTTATCCACTGCACCACCTAGATGCCCCTCCACTTTTTCTCATATTGGCTTGGACTCCAATCCAGCCTCTTCCTGAAATCTTCCAATGAGGGGGCAACTCATTACCTTCCAAGAGGAGGCTCATTCCACTTTGAGAGAATCATAATGGTTAGAAAATTTCCTAAATCTCCATTTCACAACTCCCCCTTCCCCTCCTGGTCTGCCCCCCCATTCTGCCCTCTGGGGCCAAGTTGGTGTTCCTCTTGTTTTCAGGGGTGATTTTTGACTTGCCCATGAATTGGATTGCAGAGAGGCAGAGTTGGGCCAAGTTGTCAGCCTTGCTCTCTCTTCCAAGTGTAATAAAGCTAATCCCTTGTCCCCCTAGCAGCCCTCTAAGGGCTCAAAGCCAGCCACTGTGTCTCTTCCTATGTCTTCTCCAAGCTAAATATTCCGAATCTCTACCACCCCTTCTCATATCATGTAAACCCTCACTGTCCTGGCTGCCCTCTGGCTGCTCTTCCACTTAGCAATGTTGTTCCTCAACTGTAGTTTTCTCCAGACCTGAGCATGGTGCTCTAGATGAGATCCAGAGGGGCAGGACTTAGAGTGACTCTCACCTCCTCATTCCTGGCTGGTGGTCCTGAAGCCTAAGGTGCTTGACAGCGTCTGGCTTCATGTCAGACACACAGCTGAGTCATAATGAGTTTACGGTCGTCATTCAGTTTTGCACGAACTGCTGCCTCATCTCACATCTTCCCCATCCTGTGCTTGTGCAAGAGATTGATTTTTTGTTTTACACAACCTAAGGGTAAGATAGTCATGTTCACTGCATTTCATCATGCCAGACTTGCTCCATTGTTTCAGCCTGCCAAGATCTTTTTCGAGTTTAATTCTGTCATCCAGGGTGTTAGCCATCCCTCCCGGTTTTGCATCATCTGAAAACTTAGTAATGAAGACAACTCTTATTTTCATCTAAGTCACTGACAAAAAGGTTGCCAAGGACAGGGCTCTGTGGCACCCCACTAGAGACTACTTCTAAGTGAAGATAATGTCATTAATTCTACTCCAGTTCCCTACTCTTCAACAGATGTAAAATAACAATTATATTATTTTGGGGGGGGCAGGGCAATAAGGGTTAACTGACTTACCCAGGGTCACACAGCCAGTAAGTGTCAAGTGTCTGAAACCGGATTTTAACTCAGGACCTCCTGAGTTAAAGCAGGGCCAGTGCTTTATCCACTGTGCCACCTAGCTGCCCCTAAAATAACAATTATAGAAATCATTCAATGCCCCCCACCTCATTTTGTAGATGAGGAACCCAAGGGCTAAACAGGGGGAAGTGTGTGTGTCCATGGTATCATAGGTAGTAAGTGGCAGAGTCAGAATTCTCTTGTCTCCCAGGCATAGGGATTCACAGCATGCTGTAGAGAAGGGAGAATTATCCAGTCTGCAGCGGTCAGTTTGTCCTTGAGTGACCTCACTGTGCCAGCATCCAGAGGGCAGCCTTTCCCCTTCTCTCCAAAGATATTGTAAGAAACATTCTCCTTCTTCCTATGCCTTCTTGAAGTCTGTTGAAATCAAGATGAATCATGTCCTGTTTAGAAGACTCAATAGTTCAATCTAACACATGTTTATTGGGCACCTACTATATCATTCTTCAGTCATTTCAATCATATCCTACTCTTTGTGGCCCCATTTGGGATTTTCTTGGCAAAGATCCTGGAGTGGTTTGCCATTTCCTTCTGCTCATTTTAGAGATGAGGAAATGGAGGCAAACAGGGTTAGATCACTTTCCCAGGGTCACACAGCTAGTAAGTATCTTAGGACAGATTTGAAGTCAGCCTACAGGTCAAGTGCTTTATCAATTGCAGCACCCTGCCCCCTTCCCCGGAGTTGTCCCCTAATATATAGACAGCACAAAGCAACATGCTAGGGATACAGACAAAAATTGCAACAGCTTCCTTTCAGAAAAGGAAACAGAGCATCTAGCATGACTCGTTAGTGATTTCTGCCTCCTGGAATTGTTCTGAGGGTCACTTAAATTGCTTCAGAGATGCTAGCTATTATTATCAGGCTTAAGGTCTCCTGAGATCAGTGGTTGAATAATCCATTCTAGAATTCTGTGATGGATGAATATCCACCCAGATGACTATCCATACTTTGAAGTATCTACCGCATATTTTTTTTTCTTTAGAAAATTCTAAAATCACATGTCTGCAGGATATATGACAGAGGAGCTGTAAAGAACCCATAATTAAAATTTCAGGGTGAACATTTACACTTTCGGAACTGGGCAAATGGATCAGGGCTTCATTTATTCTCCTGTTGATTTCTAGACTTAAGAAAGTGGTGAAGAAAGTGTTAATAGTCAGATTAAATGTAAATGTTTGGAAAGCCATTTGTTAAACACTAACCAGCACATTCCAGGGGCAGCTAGGTGGCACAGTAGATAGAGCACTGGCCCTGGAGTCAGATCTGACTTCAGACACTTGACACTAGCTATGTGACCCTGGGCAAGTCACTTAACCCCAATTGCCTTAAACATCAGGGGCCATCTCTAGTCATCCTGATGTCTATCTTGCCACTGGACCCTGATGGCTTTGGAGGAGAGAATGAGGTTGGTGACCTTGCACAGCCCTCCCTCACTGAAATCCAATTCACTGCAAGTCATGACATCACTTCCCGGTGTCATAGTCCTTTAAGGTTTGAAAAGTGCTTTATTTGATGCTCATAGTAACCCCATGAGGCAAATGTTATTATGATACTTATTTTACAGATGAGGAAACTGGGGCTTAGAAAGATAGAAATACCTCCCTAGGGCCACGCACCCAGAATTGGGGTGGGAAGACACCAGGATGAAGAGGAAAACCTGGCCAGAGGCCCTGTAATAGCAGACAAGCAATTGCTTCCAAAGGAGGGGATGACCCTCCCTGCCCCATTTCACCAGAGTGTGGAATCCCAGGGTGTTAGCACTCAGAGAGCCCTGAATGCCCATTAAATGCCCTGGCTAGGACATTACCGATCACGAGTGTACAGATTTAGGTATGAAATGGACCTTGGACATGATATACCTCAAGCTCCTTAGTTTGCAGAGATGGAAATTGATAGCATGGAAATAAAGCTGAACTTGGAGACCTAGATGTTGGGTTCAAATCCCAGGCCTGCCACTTACAAGCTGTGTGACCCAGAGCAAGTCACTTCACCTCTGCCTGCCTCAGTTTCTTCCCCTGTAAGATGAGGGCATTGTGCTAGATGGCTTCCAGATCAAGCATCCTAAGAGGCAATCTTGTCAAGGCCAGCTCCTCTGACTCCAGTTCTACTGTATTCTACAAGGCCTTAGTAAAGAGAAGTGACTTGCCCAGGATCATACTGTGAATTAGAGGCAGGGCTCCTGCCTCCCAGGTTAGGGGTGGGGGGAAAGAAGAGTCAAGGTGCGGCTAATGCCCAGGATGGAAAATCCCCTGCCCCAGCCTTGCCTTCCTGCTCCCAACCCCAGCTCAATCATTTCTGCCTGGGCCTGTGGTGGAGGGGTTTTCTTGGCTGAGTCTGCTGGGAAGTCGTGGGTGTGAGGTTCAGGATGGCACATGGGGGTGGAGGGGCAGGGGAGTGGCAGATACCAAACAGCATCAGAGGCCGGGGAGGGAGGTAATCACAGAACCCAGAGAAGAAAAGAACCTCAGAGGTTCTCTAGGCCAACCTGTGCCTGACAGAATCCCCTGTAGAGTAAAGCAGTCCCAAACAGTCAATGTCCAGTGGTAGGCCATGCCTCTTGGGACAGTTATTTGTATCAAGCCTCAGTCAGCCTCTTGGTGATGACCTCATTCTGCCCTCCAGGGCTAAGGAGAACATGGCTATTTCCTCTTCCACATCCTTTGAAGGTAGCTGGCATGTATGCCCAGAGTTTTTTCTCCTCCTTAGGCCTTTCAAACCATTCTTAAGTAGCAAGGACTTGAGGCACTTCAATATCCTACCTGTCCTAGCCTGCATAGGCTAAAGTTTATCCAGGTCTTTCTTTTTTTTTTTGCAGGGAAGTGGGGGTTAAGTGACTTGCCCAGGGTCACACAGCTAGTAAGTGTTAAGGTGTAGAGGCCAGATTTGAACTCAGGTCCTCCTGAATCCAGGGCTGGTGCTTTATCCACTGTGCCACCTAGCTGCCCCCTATCCAGGTCTTTCTTAAAATGAGGCACCCAGGACAGAGCTCCCCTCTACACATGAGCCAGTGGGATCAGAACCACCATTGTCTTGGACACTATAGCCCAAGATCACATTTACTCTCTTGGCTGCTGCTTTATACTATGGATGCCCATGGGGCCTGAGAAAGCCCCCAGGTGTTTGTCAGAAAAATTGGCATCTCCAATACTTCCTCATCTTGGTTTTTTTTGGGGGGGAGGGGCTGGGACTTATTTATTATTTTTTTTTTAGCAACAAACATTTATTTTATTTTCCAGTTACATGTAAGGGTAGTTTTCAACATTCATTTTCATAAGATTTAGAGTTCCAAATTTTTCTCCCTCCCTCCCTCCCTTTCTTCCCCCCTCCATAATATCGCAATCAGGTTATATATGTACAATCCACAAGTGTTCTGTTTATCAGTTCTTTCTATAGGGGTGCATAGTAAGCTTCCTCATTAGTTCCTTGGGATTGTCTTGGATCATTGCACTGCTGAGAGTAGTTAAGTCATTCACAATTGCTCATTGAACAATACTGCTGTCACTATGCACAATGTCCTCCCAGCTCTGCTCATTTCACTATACATCGATATTCATTAGTCTTTCCAGGTTTTTCGGGGATCATCCTGTTTGTCATTTCCTGTAGCACAAGTCCATTCCACTACAATCATATAGCACAGCTTTTTCCATCATTTCTCAATTGATGGACATTCCCTTGATTCTCAATTCTTAGCCTCCACCAAGAGTTGGTATAAATATTTTTTGTACAATTTCCCCCCGCCCTTTTCTCTTTTTCATGATTACTATTGTTAACTGTTTCCCTTCCATCCTATTCCCTTCCCCATGATATTTATTCTATTATCCATCTTCTTTCATCCTATCAATCTTTGAAAGGGATTTGCTTCTGTCTGTCCCCTCCCCCACTCTGCCCTTCCTTCTTTTGCCCCTCTCTCTTTATCCCCTTCCCCTCCTATTTTCCTGCAGGGTTAAAGAGATTACTCTACCCAGTTGAGTGTGTACATTATTCCCTCCTTGAGCCAATTCTGATGAGATTGAGGTCTTTGAGCCAATTCTGATGAGTGGTAGACTCATTTACTGCCCAGATTAAACAGATTACTCCACCCAGTCCCGTGTGTGTGTATTAGTCCCTCCTTGAGCCAATTCTGATGAGTTTAAGGTCTTTGAGCCTTTTTTGATGAAGGTAAAATTCATTTACTGCCCTGTTCCTCTCCCATCTCTTCCCCCACTCCATAAGCCTTTTCCTGTTTCTTTCATGTAGGATTTCACCTCTGCCCTTCCCCCTACCCCAGTGAATTCCCTTCACCCCTAAATTTAACCCTAAAGATGTCATCACCTAGCTAAATGACACAGTGGACAAAGCATCACCCCTGAACCCAGGGGGATCCCAGCCAAAACCTGGCCTCAGACACAAGACAGTCACCCACTGTTTGACTCCAGGTATTCCCCCAACTCCAATTTTTTATGGTTCTCTAGGGTCTTGTATTTGAAAGTCAAATTTGCCATTCAGTTCAGATCTTTTCATCACAAATACCTGAAGGTCTTCTTTTTCATTAAAGTCCCATTTTTTTCCACTGAAAGATTATGCTGAGTTTTGCTGGGTAGGTGATTCTTGGTTGTAATCCCATTTCCTTTGCCCTTTGGAATATCATATTCCATGCCCTCCGGTCCTTTAATGTGGAAGCTGCTAGATCTTGTGCTATCCTGACTGGGGCTCCACAGTACTTGAATTCTTTCTTTTTGGCAGCTTGCAATATTTTCTCCTTGACCTGAAAGCTCTGGAATTTGGCTATAATATTCCTAGGAGTTTTCTTTTTGGGCTCTCTTTCTGGAGGTGATCAGTGGATTCTTTCAATTTCTATTTTAGCTTCTTCTTCTAGAATTTCAAGGCAATTTTCCTTGAGAATATCTTGGAAGATGGTGTCTAAGCTCTTTCCTTGATCATGGTTTTCAGGTAGGCCAATAATTTTCAACTTATCTCTCCTGGACCTATTTTCCAGGTCAGCAGTTTTTCCCAGAAGATATTTCACATTGCTCTCTATTTTTTTTATTCATTTCAATTTGCTTTATTGTGTCTTGGTTTCTCATAAAGTCACTGGTTTCCATTTGTTCAATCCTAATTCTTGGGCAATTATTTTCATCAGAGAGCTTTTGTACCTCCTTTTCCATTTGGCCAATTTAACTTTTCAAGCTGTTGACTTTTTTCTCATGTCTTTCCTGCATCACCCTCATTTCTCTTTCCATTTTTTTCTTCTACCTCTCTAATTTTATCTTCAAAGTCCTTTTTGAGCACCTCTATGGCCTGAGACCAATTCATATTTTTCTTGGAAGCTTTAGATATAGGGGCCCTGATGTTGACATCTTCCTCTGAGGGTGCCCCTTGGTCTTCCTTGTTACTGAAGAAACTTTCTATGGTGCTCACCTTTCTCTGTCTGCTCATCTTGCCTTTCTTTTACTTGACTTTTAGCTCCCTAAAGTGGGGCACTGTTTCTAGGCTGCAGTATCCCAAGCTTAAGAAGTCCCAGGTGGTATGATTTAAGGAGAATCAGGTTCTTCACTTGCCCAGCCTGTTCCCTGGTCCTAGATGACCCCAGACCAACTTGCTAATCAACCAGCTTTGTGTGTTGTGGTTGTTAGCTCCGACAAGCCTGTGCCCCTCCCCCACCTGGGCCACTGCTACTCGAGCCTACCTCCTGGTTCTCAGCAGAGGTGTAAAATCCAAGTTCTGCCTTAGCACCAGCATAGATCCCTGTAGTCTCCTCCCTGCCCAGGGCTCAGCCCACTTACCAGACTGTGAGCTTAGTTCCAGACAACACTGGTGCTTCAGCTGATTCAGAGGCTCTGGGGGTCTGCTTCTTTGGTGAGGCCTTCCTGGGACTGGATCTGTGTCAGGGTGACTGTGGGGTTGGGCCGACTCCTGTATCAGCACAGCAACTCCCTCCTTCTGACCTTCCAAGCCGTTCTTGGTTAGAAGATGATTTCAGCACATTCTTCTGTGAGTTTTGCTGCTCTGGGCATTTTCCTATGGCGTTATTTGGATGTTTTTTGGAGCGATCGTGTCATGAGTTTGGGAGCTCGCTGCCTTTCTACTTCCCCATCTTGTATCCATGATTTTTTAAGACTCTGCATTTATTCCTAAAGAATTTTATCTGATCAAATTCCATCTAATGTTCTGACCTGTCAAGATCTTTTTGGGTCCTGAGCATCATCCAGCATGTTAGTTATCCCCACCCTCCCTAGTTTTGTGCCACCTGCAGATTTTATAACATGCCATCTCTTCCTTTATCCAAGTCACTGCTAAAAATGCCGAATAGTACATGGCCAAACAAGAGATTCCTGGCGCCCTTCACTGGACACCTCTTTCCAAGTTAACATTAAGGACTATTCTTTGGGTCTGGTCATTTGACCTGTTCTGATACTATCTAATTGTACTATCAGAGATTCTAGCCCACATATCTTTTATCTTTTCCATAAGCATACTAGAGGCAAATGTTTTGCTAGAATCTAGGCAGGTTCTCTCTCTCTCTCTCTCTCTCTCTCTCTCTCTCTCTCTCTCTCTCTCTCTCTCTCATACACACACACACACACACACACACACACATACACACACACACACACTTCCTCCTCCTTCTCCTCTTTCTCCTTCTCCTCCTCTTCCTCCTCTCCCTCCATATCTATATTGGACAGATACCATTGAGTGATGGATAAAGTGCTGAACTTGGAGTTAGGAAGAGTTAGGTTTAAATTTCCCGTCCAATATTTACTGGCTGGCTGATGTTAAGCAAGTCAATCTGTCTGTGTCTTAGTTTCCATTAGACTGTGAGCTCCTTGAGAGCAGGGACTGTTTTTTTATTTTTTTGTTTATTGTTTCTCTAGAGCTTAACACAGTGCCTGGCACATATTAGGTGCTTAATAAATGTTTATTGACTCACCAGCACACGATAGGCACTTAATGAATGCTTGTTGACTTGATTTGACCTTAATTGTAAAATGAGAAGGTTGGACTCAGTGGTGCCTAAATATCTTTCCTGCTCTAAACCCATGATCTTTATTTCCTTGATTTACCAGTGTGGTAGGCAGTGTGAAGTAGTGGATGGAGCACTAGATGAAATTAGGGAAACCTGAGTTCAAATCCTGACTAGCTGTGTGACCCTGGACAAGTCACTTCCCTCTCTGTACCTCAGTTTCCTTATCTGTAAAATGAAAGGGTTTGAACTTGATAGCCTTTAAATTTCCTTCTAACTCTAGATCTAGGAGGAAGCATGTCCAAAAAAAGGAAATGAGGTCAGTCTGACATGACCTGTTCGTGTTAAAGCTAAGCTAGTTCTTTGTGACTGTTATTTCTGTTTCTGGGTATTCACTAACCATCCCTTTGATATTACACTTGAGCATTTTGCTAGGAATCCAAGTCAACATCCCTGGAACATAGTTTGTAGACACCACACCCTTCCTTTCTTTGAAAATTGGGGTGATATGCCCTTTTCCAGGACTGAGATGCCTCCCTGCCACTCACCATGATCTAGCAGAGGTTCAGCAAACACATTTGCCAATTCTCTCAGTACTCTGGGCTACTGTACTTAGTTTGGAACAGGTTCTTTTTAACTGCAGAACAACTTGTTGCTCGCTCACTCCACACCCCATACCCCCCCAAGCTTTCCTGATGGAAGTCTTCATCTAGCTGCTCCCATCACCACTCCTGAATCAAAGTAATACAGGGGTGCAGCTGGGGAGTTTTGGGAAAAGAGGGCTACTTGGTCTGGCTTGGAATCCTGGCTTTGGTATGGATTCCCTGTATGGCCAAGTCGTTTCCTAAACTAGAAAGGTTCCCCTCCACAGATTTTCCTAGATTGTTTTCTTTGGAACTCTCCTTTGCCCCCTTCTATCATTTTTTTCTGTGTACATGTCACTCTCAATAGAATTCTTGAGGGCAGAGAGGATGCCATTTTAAAAGTCTTTATCTCCCCAAGATCTTGCACCCAATGAGGACTCACTACTTGTTTGTTGAATGAATGTGAATGCTTGTCTCAGTTTCCTCCTCTGCTTGTGGATTGATCCATCCATTCTAGGTTCAGGATGAAGTTTCAGTTCAGTTTAGAATTCAAGTTCCCCCCAAAACCTGGCCCTGATTTTCCTTCCCAGCATTACCTCCCAGGGTTTGCCTCTGCACATCTCATAGACTAGACCAACTGGTGAAATCTCATGGAGAAACCTTACGTTTTTCTAGCTTCTGGGTGGAGGCTGGACCTCAGTTTGGGCCATCTGCCTCCTCCCCTGTGGGCTGACCAGCAGTGGGCATGGGTCCTGGCAGTGAGCTTCCCAGAACAGCTCCTGGAGAAAATCTCAAGTCCCACACCTGCATGTTATCAGAGCAGACAGAAGACTGGACCACTCAGTCAGTCATTAAACATTTATTAAGCCCTACTAAGTGCCAGGCACTGTGCTAAGTACTGGGGAGACAAAGAAAGGCAAAAGACAGTCCCCAACTTTAAGTAGCTTACAATCTAAAGGAGGGGACAACATATAAACAAACAAGCAATGGACAATAACTTGGCGACCATTGGTAGAGGGAGGGATCTAGGATAAAGAGCTGTGGAGGAAGGCTTCCCCTAGAAGGAGGGATTCTTTCTGGGATGGGAAAGGAATCAGAGCTGAGGAACGAGAGCATTCCAGGCCTGAGTCCGGTCAAGCAGACTCCAGACCGGAAGGGCCTGCAGAGGCCCTCCCTTCATCTCTATTTCCTCTCAGTCCCACTCTCCTTGGCTTTTTTTCCTCTTTCTTTCTGTCTCCTTCCCTCTTTTCCCTCCAAGCCTCTTCTCTTTTGGTTTTTTCTGCCTCCCCCGCTCCCCTTTCCTTCCTTCCTTGGCCTCCCTTTTCCCTTGCTCTGGGCTCTGCCGGCTCTCCTCTGCCTCCGTCTTCTCCTTCACACCTTTCCTTTGCCTTAACTCCCCCTCCCTCCCCTGGCCCTCTAGAAAGGATCTCTGTGTCTCATCCCCTCTTTCTCTCCCATCGTCCTGGGTCTGAGATCCAGGGGTGCCCACTGCAGCACACTTATAGAGGAAAGGTCACAGTCCTCGGCGGATGAGGGGGAGCTGAAGCCTCCGGGAGGAGCCCCACCCCTCTGCTTTCCTCTGGAGGCTAGGCAGCCCTGCTGGGATCGAAGGTCTAGGTCTGGGGGGAAGGAAGGAAAGGGAGGGGCAGGGAGGGGCAAGCAGGTGGTTAAGGGTTCCAAAGGGGCAGGGGCCCCTCCCTGGGGCAGCCCTGGGCTGGAGAGGCAGCCAAGGGCCTCTGTCCATGTGGGGGCTGGGCCCGGAGGTGGTCTGAGAGGGCAGAATGGCCCTGCCCCTAAGCTGTGGTCTTGGTAAGAGCAGCTGGCCCGTGGTAAGGGAAGGAGGACAGCAGTAGGGGTCTGTCAACCCCAACCCCCCAGGGAGAGGACCCAAGGGCCCAGGATGGTGCGGCTGCTCTGGGACCTGTGTGCCTGGCCCCCCCTGCATGGTAGGCAAGACCCTGTCTGCTTGGCTTTCCTTTCTTTTTTGTTGGGGGGAGCCCAGCCTGGCCCCTGTTAGCCCTAGTGCACACGGGCCTATGGGAGGTGTGAGTCAAACCTGCCAGGGAAGCCTGTAGCCAGTCATGAGGGAGAGTTCGGCCAGTCATTGCCATATGCCCAGCCCTGGTCACCCAGCTTGGGCAGGCCCAGCCCCAGGTGCAGGGGAGTCATCGGTGACTCAGGCCCTGGCGGTGGCCACCGTGGCCAGTCCCCCTCCCTCACAAATCCCCCAGCCCTGCCCCTCAAGACCCTCTGTACACAAGACTGCTGGGCAGACACTGGTTGGACAGGGTCAGAGCCAGGGTCTGGGGGGAGATCCAGTTTATCTTTCCTATTCAGCCCTCCCCCCTCAACTGGCCCTTTAACTTGGGGGGAGGTGGCAGTGGGGGAGAAGGGGGGAGCAGCTGGGCCATCCTGGAAGGGAAGTCAAGTGGGAGGGTGGGGGGGAGGGGTGAGAAGCAGCAGCTGCAGAGAGGGCTCATCTGAGAGAGGGCCACAGCTCAGGAGGCAGCCCTGGGGCCGAGGGGTCCGGCGTGGGAGAGCCCAGTGATCGGGGGAGGCGCAGCCCCCACCAAAACCCAGCCCTGCCTGGAAGAAGTCAGCACCCACGCAGAGACTCAGGTAGGATACTGGGGTCCCCCCCAGGGTCCTGACAGGGGGTAGGGTGGGGCTACAGAGGGAGAGAAGGAGCTCATCACCCCCCAGGGGGTGCTCTCTCACAGGGGGCAGGAGTCTCCCCCATCTCCAGCAGTCAGCAGCTCCTGTGCCTTAGTGGGGTGAGGTTACTGGAGGCTGAACACCCAAGCTGCCCAGGGTCCCAAGATTCATGAGGCTTGGCATGTCTCTTGGCTTCTGTACTCCCCTGCACCTCAGTTTCTCCTTTTGTCAACCGAGAGGATGGTATCCAAGGTCCGGTGGGTGAACAGCAATGGAACACTGACACTCAGGAACATTTTGGAAGTTATTTCAGTGGGGAGAGGGGAGAGGAAGCCAGTGAAACCGTCCATTGGAATTTGGGATGATTCCTGGGCATCTCCCTCCAGACAGGAAGCAACAGGCTTCCTGGGAGAACCGTGGATCCCTGCACAGGGCAGGGGAGACTTGGGGCGAGAGGGCCTGAACTCCGTGGGGATTGGGGAGGGATGGGGCCCTGATTGGTAGGAGACCTGTGACCCCCCTCCCCCCACCAGTGAGCAGCGTGTCTGTGTCCTGGGTCCCTCCAGGCAGCCAGCAGGAGTGTGGGCAGAGAAGCAGCCTAGAGGAGAAGAATGGGTGGCATGGTACTCAGAGCTCAGGGTCTCAGATACTTACTAACTATTGACCCTGGGCAAGTCACTTAACCTCTGTCTGCCTCAGTCTCTTCATCTATAAAATGGCAACAATATAGCACCTTACAAAGTGCAAAGCACTTTACAGTTATTATCTCATTTGATCTTGAGATGTCTGGGAAATAATAAAAGTAAAGTGATACTTTGGCACACAGTAGGCGCTACATAAAAGTGATCTAATAATATTCAGAAGGATTGGGTCTGGAGTCACAAGGCCCAGCTGGGTTAGGGTCTCACTTTGATACTGGGTGTGTGACCTTTGGGAAGTCAGTGAACCTCTTTGGGCCTCAATATGTTCTTAAGGAAAAAGACTTGGGACTAGATGAAGGTTCCTCCTTCTCCAGTACTCCCTATTCTCAGGCCCCTCCCAGCCCTGACATCCCCTGTTCTAAGCTCCCTCCCAGCCCTGATATTTCAGGATCTCCCAGGGACTCTTGAGCCTAGTAGGAGCTGGCTGAAACAAGGAGTACACGTTCTAGGGCAAGGACCCGGGGGTATAAAGGTCCAGATGCCTTCTGGGTGTACGGTCCTGCTGGGCAGGAGCCCCCGCCTCAGTCCTGTCCAAAGATCCGCTATCAGAAAGAACTCTCCTGGTGCCTCCTGGGGCTGGGGGAAAGAGGACAGAGGCACATGGGGGTAGGTGTTGGGGAGTTGGGAGACGCCCCCAAAGCACAGGCCATCCTTGCCCTCCTGAGCCGGCTAAAGGTGCTTTGGAAGGCCTGACCCCTTTGCACTCCACCCTCCTCCTGCCACCTGACAGCCCCTCCTTTCTTCCTGGAGGCAATGGGGGTGAAGAGACTTGCCTAAGGTCACACAGCTAGGAAGAGTCTGAGGCTAGATTTGAACTCAGGTCCTCCTGACTCTAGGGCTAGAGTTCTATCCACTGAGCCACCTAGCTGACTCCTTTGCTCCTCCCATGATGAGCAGGCTCAGGGGATACTCCTGAGAATCAGAGACTTACAGATGGAAGGAACCTTGGAGTTCATTGGGCTCAGCCCCCTCATCTGACAAAGGAGGAAACTGAGGCCCAGAGATGGGAGGGGGGGTGACTTTCCCGGGGTCTCACAGGGAATGACAAGTCAGAATTTGAACACACGTCCTCAACCCAGACCTCTTTCCATTCCATCATGATGCCTCCCAGAAGGCCGCGCTCTGGGGAGCTATCCATTCCCGGGCTTTGGTCCTGACTCACCAGGGGACGTCACCTCCTCCTTTCCCAGCTTTAGTGCTTTCATTGGTAAAAGGAAGAGATTGGATGAGAATCAGCATGTCCTGGCTCTGTCCTGAAGCAACTATCTGGCCCCGTCAGCTTCCCTGGTCCACGAGCTTCCTTCCTGTCCCCACCAGGACCAAATGTAAAGTCTTCCGATGACAATTAGGTGGAGCTGTCTGGAGTCAGGAAGAGCCGAGTTCAAATCCTGGCCTCAGGCACTGTGAGGCTGTGGACAAGTCAGTTCACCTGTTTGCCTCATTTTCCTCATCTGTAAAATGGGGCTCCCAGTAGCCCCTTCCTCCCAGATCCGCATTATGCTTTGCACATCCTAAAGCTCTGGGGGTTGCTGAGCATTCTGACTGCGGCTATGTCCTGCATCACTCTCCAGGCCAGGTGGGGCGCGGGGACTTTCTGTGCACAAGAGATGAGATGCTTCTGCCTGGGCTCCTCGCAAACGCCCCGAGGGCAGTTCCTTCTCCCTCCTCAGCCTTGGGCCCTGGGTCATTGTCTCGCTTCCTTCCTCTCCCTGGTCAATGGCTCCCTCTCCTGGTTCCTTTCCTCTTCTTTGCTCAGGCCCCGAGCTTGGCTTTTCATCCCAGTTTGGCCACGTTCTGGCCAGGTGACCTTGGATAATAAGCCTCATCACCTCCCCAAGACTCAGTTTCCTCACCTGTCAAATGGGCGGGGGGAACCCTGGACAGTGTCACCGGGTCATTTCGAGTACCAAAGGAGACACTAGGGGTCCGGTCCAGACCCAAGGAGCCCTATCACAGCAGGGAATCCCAACAGTACCTGGCACATTGGCTCTCCCTTAGGAAAACACTCTCCCACAAAGCAGATTTCCATAACTGACAGAGTTGCCTGGAGGTACCGTCATTTACTCAGGCAGGATTCAAATCCAGGTCCTTCCATCTCCAAGTTCAGCATTCTCCTCAGGTGACGCAGCCACTGAATCCTGCAGCCCTCCACGGACTGGCTTTGGAGTTATGGGGGAGTGAGTAGCAAGTCCAAGCCAGCTCCAGGCTCAGCTGTTGGCCAAGACTGCCTCCCTCCATTTCACCAACCCTGGGGCTCACCACCCCCCTTGTTCAGATGTCTCCCCTACTTTGCTTCCCTTAAAGGGAACGGCAGCCAGAGGCCATGTGTCCAGTGGGCAGTGGGGGGCACTGTTGTCCAGAAATTGAATTGGCCAGCGTGACAGCCCCAAATAAGCCACCATCCTGAAATGGGTATGGCTGCCATGCCACACCCACCCAGAAAGGGACCTCATGGATTGGCAGCAATAATCTCTTACCTGCTGAGGGTAGTTCTAAGTTCGTGTAAACGGATGGTCTTGTCTGATCCTGATATGGAAGTCCGAGGATCAGGGAGGAATCCTAGCATCCTGAAGCCTGGCTCCTGATCAAGAAATTGAGGCCCAGGGTGAGGAAGTGACTTGTCCGAGGTCACACAGCTAGTGAATTGTATGGTTGCCTGAATCCAGGTCTGGGGACTCCCATTCTCTTTTCTTCCCACCAGACTTATCCCCAGGAGTAAGACTCATGGGGTTTAGAACTGGGAGAGACATTCACTTAGTCATTCAACATTCAGTAAGCATTTATTAATCACCTACTTTAGATGAGCACTAGTGATACAGAGATAAGTGACTTGCCCAAAGACTAGAAAACCAATATTCTTTCCACTGCCCGGGAAGGGGAGCTTCTGCCTCTGGAGCCCCTGGCCTCTGTTCCTTGGGGCTCAGGGACCTGCAAGGAATCCCCACTCCCACCCCAACCACTAAGTTGGATCACTTGGTCAAATCCTCCAATTTACAGCTGTGGAAACTGAGGCGTAGTGAGGGGAAGAGATTTGCCTAAAGACCTCAAGCTATTTGTACCTGGAAGGGGGCCACAGCCTTGGGGCTGTCATGCCAATGATGACAACTCTTCTGGACAGGGTGTTTTATTTTGCCTTTTGGAGCTCCAAGTCCCTTGCTTTGGGGAATTCCAGCTGTCTGCAGCTTCCAGCCTCAGGGAGTTAGGTGACAGCCAGCATGTGTCAGAGGGGAGATTTGAACCCGTGTCTTGGCCCCGGCTCTCTCTTTGGTATTCCACTACGCCTCTCCCCCATGATGTGGAGCAGCTTTCTCATCTGTCCAATGAGCATACTGGACTAACAGGTCCTTCTCAGCTCTGAACTTCTGTGATTCTAGAATGATTCTTGCCCAATTGGTGGGATGGCCATCAGCTCCTCCTGAGGCTGCAGGACCTGTGCTCCTCGGCCTGGGCATGCAGGGATCTGCCATCCTGGGTGGGCACACGGGAGAGCCCCTGGAGTGGCTGCTGTGGCTGGGTGGCCCCCAGGACCGGGAATATGGAAGAGGAAGGAAACTGGGCAGCTTGGGGGGGGGGTGGAGATCAGAGCCGGAATTGCCTCAGGGGGTCCTGCTGAGCTGATAAGCAGCCAGAGCAGCCCAGCCCAGGGTGAGGAGAGGGTGGCAGACCAGGTCACTCCAAGGGGCCAACCAGGCTGGCTGGGAGCCACTGGGGAGGGCACGCCCAACTCTGGGCCTCAGACTCCCAGACTCCCACTCCTGCCCTCTAGTTGCTGGAGCCAGAACCCCCTGTTCTGACCGCTGGAAGGAGGAACGGCCAGCCAGGAAATGAAACCCCCAGTCCCCAAGGTCTGCAGCGCAGACTCTTTGTAGACTCCTAAGAAGGGCTTGTGTGATGTTCCTTGCAAGCCTCATCTGTAAGATAAGGGAGTTGGCCCAGGAGAGCTCTGAGATCTAAGCTCTATGAGCCTCCTGGAATTAGGTGGCAGGCTCCTGGCTCTTGGGCAAAGTCAAGTCAAGTCAAATCAACAAATATTGATGGCAAAGGTACGATGCATAGGTGCATGGTGCCAGGACTGAGGGGTCATGTTGCCCTCATCTAGACGGCACTGGATTTAGGATCATGAGACCTGGGTTCAAATCCAGCACATGCCACTTGCCACCTGTGTAAACATGGGCAGATTGATGGGGATCTTGGGACTTTAGTTTCCTTATCTGTTAAATGGGAGGGCAGGGACTTGGATGGGCCAACCTATAGACTCCCCCCACCCCAGATCTAACCCTATAATTCTGTGAACTGGATTTGAATTTCAGTTTGGCTATTTGCCCCCATGTGACCTTGGGGATGCCATGAGCTCTCGGACCAGTTTCCTCATTTGTAGAATGATCTTGAAGATTCCTTCCACATCTAAAACCTGGAATTCTGATCGGAGGGAGATCTGGGAGGACACTCTCCCAGAGCCTACATTGTTTTTAGCCCATCCCAGGGAAGGAATCTGTGTGGACCCCAGGCAGAGAGGAATGGGGAACAGAGCAGAGGATGAGCCAGGAGAGTCTAGATAAAGGAGGAGCCCGTCTCCAGGACTTGAGCCTTCTGTTGGGGGTCTTCAGCCACAGTCGTCACCTCCAAGGTTGAACCCATCATTTCCATCCCATCATCATTGTCCTCATCTTCCTCAAAATCCCCATTGCCCATCCCCTGCACACTCATGCTCATCTCCATTGTAATCTTCCCCGTGATGAGAAGCCTTAGAGTGAAAGGATCTGAGTGCAAATCCTGGCTCTGGAACTTCCTACTTGGGGGAGCTTAGGCTCTTGCCACTTTCCCTTGGGCATCAGCTTTCTCGTCTTTATAAAAAGAAGTGGCCTAGATGGTCCCTAACATCCTATCCAGCCCTGCCATCCCTTGTTCTCAGGCCCCTCCCATCTCTGCCATCCCCTGTTCTCAGGCCCCTCCCAGCTCTGCCATCCCCTGCTCTAAGGCCCCTCCCAGCCTTGACATCCCCTGTTCTAAGGCTCTCCCAGCCTTGACATCCCCTGTTCTCAGGCCCCTCCCAGCCTTGACATCCCCTGTTCTCAGGCTCCTCCTAGCCTTGACATCCCCTGTTCTAAGACTCTCCCAGCCCTGACATCCCCTGTTCTCAGGCTCCTCCTAGCCTTGACATCCCCTGTTCTAAGACTCTCCCAGCTCTGACATTCCCTGTTCTCAGGTCCCTCCCAGCCCTGACATTCCCTTTTCTTCTTTTTTCCCTTAGTAGTATTTTATTTTTTTCTAGTTACATGTAAGGATAGTTTTCAACATTCATTTTTAAAAGATTTTGTTCCAAAATTTTCTCCTTCCCTTCCTCCTCCTCAAGACAGCAAGCAATCTGATCTAGGTTATATAGGTATAATCACATTAAACATGTTTCCACATTAGTCATGCATCCCCTGTTCTAAGGCTCCTCCCAGCCCTGACATCCCCTGTTCTAAGGACGCTCTTAGCTATATTCTTCTCCCTATACTCTATGAATCTAGACTTTCTTTTAAGGAGACTTAGAACAGGTAACACTAGGGCAGTGTGGTGCAGTGGGAAGGGTGTCTGACTTTGGTGTCAGAACATCAGAATTCAGAAGTTTGTGTCTCAGCTCTGCTCACAGCTTCCTGACTGTGTGACCCTGGGCAAGTCCCTTCCTGTCTCTGGTCTCCATGAAGGATGGCCTGTAAGGGCCTTCCCTGCTCTGCTCCATCTATGATCTCATTCTCACTATCACCATCCCGCCCTAGCCAGGATTAGGCTTGAGGTCCCCACCCCTTAGCTCCAGCACTACCCATCTGCCTCTGTGGTCTCCATCATCACACCCCATCAGCACAAGGCCTGGAGGGGCTGGCTGCTGGGGGCAGGGGGTGGGCTGGGACCTGAGGGAGGGTTGGCTGGGGGGGGGTGGGGATAGGGGGAGAACAGGGTTGACCGTCCTGCTGCCACCTCCCAGGTGAAGGCTGTGTCTCCCCCAGGTGCTCCCACTGGAGTGGATCCCAGCAGCCTCTTCCTGTCATGTTTATTGCCTCTGAGGTCAGGAAACCATTTGAGTGAAACATCCTTCCTCCCGCCTGCCGCCGCCCCCTCCTCCCGTGATTCTTTCATAGGAGCGCTGATGCAGTCTCTCCCCTTTCGGAAAATCCAGCAGGAGAAACTGTCAGCTCGCCTCTGACATCAGCACTGTCCCAGAGCCAAGAGTCAGGGTGGCCGGCCTGGGCTGGGCGGGCCTGGGCCGGGCGGGCCTGGGGGGAGGGGGGGGGAGGCCGGCCGGGAGAGAGACAGAGAGAGGAGAGAGGAAACCTGGCCTGCAGAGGCCCCAGGATGGGATGGGACGGCAGCCGCTGCCACATTCCGGGGCCCACGGCCATTCCCAGGGGCCCGGGTGGGGAGCAGGAGGGAGGGAGGAGGCCTGTGAAGGAAATCACTCACTCACACACACACACACACACACACACACACACACACAGAGGGATGCACAAGGAGACAGAAACTCCCACAGAACAACAGAATTCTCCATGCAGACGTCTAGATCCCCAGACAGAAAAAGACATAGTCCCCTTGTCCCTCACACATACACAGACCAAGAGATGGAAGGCACTTCAGAGGAAACTGAGGCCCAGGGAGGTTAAGCATCAGAATTCGAATCCAGGTCCAGTGACTCCAGTCAATGCTCTTTCCATTCAGACACATATATCAACAAGCATTAGTTAGGCACCTGCCATGTGCCAACCGCTGCCCTGGTGCCTGAAATAGCAAGACGAAAATGGACCAGTCCCTGCCCTCAGTGAGCTTACAGTCTAATGGGGGAGACAACATATCTAAGGTTACATGGAGTCTTTGCAAAATGAGGGCAGGGGGGTTAAGGGGTGAGGAGGATCATGGGTGGATGCAGACATTAACAGACTCCACACAAAGGCAGGATGCATCCGGAGTCCTCTATAGATGATCCAAGGGAAAGAGCTCTGGCTTCAAATCCTGTGTCTGAGGCTTACTGCCCCTGGGCCTCTGCCAAGGGACTTCTCTCCTCAGTCTCAGTTTCCTCACCTGAAAAAAGAATGGAGTCGATGGCCTCTGAGGCCCCTTCTGGCCCTAGATCTGGGAGCCAAAAACATACAGACATGGACACAGATTCCCATAGAGACAGAACATATTCTATGTAACGTTATATATTATGTGTGATGGGGGCAGCTGGGTGGCACAGTGGGTAGAGCAATGGCCCTGGTATCCCGAAGACTCATCTTCCCAGGTTTAAATCCAGGCTCAGACACTTCCTAACTGTGCGACCCTGGGCAAGTCCCATCACCGCGTTTGCCTCAGTTTCCTCAGCTGTAAAATGAGCTGGAGAAGGAAATGGCCAAACCGCTCCAGTATCTTTGCCGAGAAACCCCCAAATGGGCTCACAGAGAGTAGGACACGACTGAACAGCAACAAAATTGTATGTAACATCTCTGTGAAATACATATGAAAATAGAGACAGATAGAGTTATACACAAGCCAACAGAGCCAGTTTTGGGCACACACACAAGTTCTGAGCTAGATGCCCAGACAGAGACATCGACAGTCCAGCCAGACTCCCAGGCTTTCTGGGCTAGCCACTGGGCTCTGCTGTGTGAGGGCGGTGAAGACCACTTCCTTCCTCCTCCTTTCCTCCCTAATTTATCCCTCCCTTCCTCCTCCTCCTCTTCACTCCTCTGCCTTCTTAACCCTTAACCCTGGATGGGCCCAAGGAGTGAGAAGCAGGGCAGAGGGGAAGGAGGGGTGCCCAGCTGGGAGCAGAGGAGGATGGCAATCCGATCCATTTCAACAAGCACTTAGTAATCGCCTACTGTGTGTGATTCTGCCTGGGTAGTACCAGTCCCAGCTAGGAGCCCTAAGGGCTTCAGGAGGGGGAGGCTTAAGTGTACCTTCTATCCTGGTCTCTGCCTCCCCCTCCTGCTTGGCCTCCCTCTTCTCTGGGCTGACGGAACAGTGGACAGTCAGTCGGGATCTGGCCTGGGTCCCAACCTCAGCCTTGCTACTAACTTGCTATGTATGTGACTTTAAGCAAATCCCTCCCCCCTTCTGGGCCTCAGTTTCCTCTTCTGTAAGACTTGTCTTTGATGGTCTCTCTGAGCTCCCCTCTAACTCAGAATCCTCAGATTTAAGGTTCTCTGTGGGCCTCAGTTTCCTCTTCTGTCAAGTGGGGGTCACAGCCCTTGTCCCTCCTCCCTATGCTGAGAAGCAGCTTTGAGGCATTAAAAGCATCATAGGAGGATGAGAGGTTCTAGCTCCTGGTACAAAGAGGGGGACACAACCCCTGGGAAGGACAACCTACCTCCAAGGTCTCTGTGAAGGAGCTGAGAGTAGAGGGCTGGCATCTGAGGCAGGGTAGCCTAGTGGTTACCTATGCTTAACTCAAAGTCGGGAAGACCTCAGTTCAAAGCCTGCTTTGGACACTTACTATCTGTGTGACCCTGGGAAAGTCACAACCTCACTGGGCCTCAGTTCCCTCATCTGTCAGATGAGGGGACTGGACTCGGTGACCAGCTCCCCGTTGGGCAGCACTGCCACCCCGTGGGTCCAAGAGAGAAAGTTGGGGGGATGGTAGCTCACAAACCCGCCTCCAGGGTAATTTCATTTCCGTCTGGATTTTAAAAACAAAACACACAAACCGGAAGAAACAAAATAAAAAAAAAACACACACAACAACAACATTCTCCCTGATGCAATTCCCAGGAGGTCAATTCCTGACTTAGAAAGCAGCTGGGAAATGCCCGGATTGCAGCTGGACTTCCTGGAGGTGGGGGTGGGGGTGGGGGTGGACGGGAGGCCCCTCCAGATCAATCCCAGGGCCTCTGCTTCTCCTGGGGGGGGGGCCGGCGGCACCTGAAGCTGGCTCCAAAGGCCCTTCGGGTTGGGGCTCTGTCCCCATCTGCCCCACCTGCCCAGCTGGATCTGGGCTGGCTCCCTTCCTGCTGGCATTGCCCCAGGCTCCAGAGAAGCTGCCTGCCCCAAGGAACGCCCAGCTAAACAGTGGTGAGGCTGGAAGCCCCAGAGTCCTCAGCACCTGGGAACTGCCCGAGTCCACTGGATGGCACTGCCTACCCTGTCTGCGTTCGTGCAGCACTGGGAGCTTGCTTCACTTTGTTGCCCGGACAGTCTGAGCCCCAGCCCCTGGCAAGGCTTAGATTGAGTCCTGAACCCCCTCTTTATAGCCCGAGCTCTGCCCTGGCCACTAACCTGGCTTATACTTCTCTCCGCTGCCCCAACAGACGGAGCCCAAACTCTGCTGCTAAGCCCCCAACAACTTTGGGCAAGTCCTTTCGACTCTGCGGGCCTCAGTTTCTTCCTCTGTAAAATGATGGGGTTGGATCATCTGGACAATCTAAGGTCCCCACCGACCTTAAATCGGACGACCCAGTTCCCCTTGAGACCGAGCCCAGTGTTAGCGATGGGTCCTTGGCCACAAGGGGGCCGTGTCAGAGAGTGTAGAAGGGTCGCTGCAGCCCTTCCGGATGCCCGTCAAATGCCAGCCCTAGGCATGTAATTTAGCAGTCCCTACCCCTTTGGAGAACAAGGAGGGCAGGGGGCCTTTTGCTTTTCTGGGCAGAAGAGACACGCCCAGGCAGCGACCCAAATGCTCAAGCCTTCTCGAGGCTGCCCAGTGCTCCTCCAGCCCAAGGTGGATGCCTCCATCCCACCTCTCCCCGCCCCTGAAAAGACACCTTCCTGAGATCCATAACACCCAAACCTCCCGTCTTGGGCAGTGCCCCCCACATTCTAGAGCCAAGTACCCTAGGCTCTGGCCCCTGACACCGGGAGCCCATTTCACAGATGATCTCATAGTGATCCCTGGCTGTGTGACCTTGGGTCACTGACTTCCCTCTCAATTCCTCAGTTTGCTCATCTGTCAAATAATGGGGATTGGGTCACAGGGTGTCTTTCATAAGCTTATAGGATTTCTAGCTAGAAAGAATTTTAGAGATAACTTAGCTCCCCACCCCCACCCCCACTCCCCCCATCATCCCATGGTCCCGGGGATCCTGACCCTAACCTGGGGGAAGGTTTAGTTGTGGTGGGATGGAGGGAAAAAGGAAGGGGGGAGGGGTAAATCAGCCTGAGATGGCTCGGCCCCTCGTGGCCCTAGTATGGGGTGGGGATGGGGAAAGTGGCAGTTTCTGGATGGCTAGTTATGGGGAATTCCCCCAGCCAGCCAGTCTACCTGGTGAGTCATTGGCATTTACTGCCCACACAGGGCGACCAGGTCCTCCCCCCCTCCCCCCATTCCCCTCCAACAGCCACTCACACCAGCAGGCTCCCCATTTTGCCTGGTGACCCATGGGGAAAGAAAGGACTGCTCACCACCCCCACCCACCCTCTGCAGGGGGCGGCTGGTGATTCAAAGCCCAAGGAGCAGCAGTCCCCCAGGGGCAAAGGGTCCCTGGGGGTGAATCAGCTTCGAGGGCAGCTAGGGCTTGAGGTCAGGGGCATTCCCAGAATTCTCAAGATGGTCTCTGCCCAGAGGGGCCAGGTCCTACTCAGCCCATTGCAGGTGTCCCCCTGTTGCAGAACTCCAACGTTTGGGTTCTCTCTTAAAGGAGGGGAGAGGGAAGGGCACCATAGGACCCTGGACCTAGAGTCAGAAATGGGGGAGGCAGGAGGCACTTAGTCTGATTCCTTAATTCTACAAGGAGGGAACCCATGTCCAAGGTCACACAGAGCTGAGATTTGAAACTCCAAGCTATCTGCTATTCCCATCACACCACACTGCCCTTGTCCCAGGCTGGGGTCACAGGTGACCCTACCCCCATTCTGCTACCATAGGGGAGTCAGGCAGGGGATCCCAACCTGGCTCCTTCCATCAGTAGCAGTGACCTGCTCCGACCAACCCAACCCAGCCCCCTTGTGCCCTGGCATGGGGAGGGAGGACCGAGAGAGGTCTGTGATCTCTGAGGGGAGTCTGGATACCCACGGTTAAACTGACCTCAACCCTATGCACAGAGTACAGATGAATAGTGCATAGTTCATGCTCTCAGAGAGCCCACTGCCCAGCAGGGAGACAGGACCTCAGTTTCTCCATCTGTAAAATGAAAGGGTTAGACAATTTCCCTCTGAGGTTCTAAATCTAGGATTTGTGGCACCCTTCCCTTTGTCTTCCTCCCATGGGAGACCAGAACTGCCCCTGACTGCTCTGAATTCTAATTTTTCTCAGAATTTAGGATTTTATCTACAATTACATCAGTGTGGAGGAACTCTAGGTGTGGGCATGCCCTCTACCAGAGGCAATGGTACAGCCCAGGCCTTAAGGCCTGTCTGAGGCTCAGAGAGGGGAAGGCTACTCACCCAGAGTCAAATAGCTACTTAGTATCAGCTACGGGATTTGAATATGGCTCTTCCTGATTCCAAATCTAACATGCAATCCATTATGCTTCACTGCCTCAGTGGCCCTAAAATTAGCTCACATGAGAAAAGCATGTGTGAGTTAGGGGATAATCAAGGGAGGGATTGGGGTGGGGGACTTCAAGGACCATAAATGGAAGATGTTCAGGGCTGTGCCAATCAAGGAAGTCTCCCTGGAGGAAGTGGGGTTTTTGTGGGTCATAGCATGGATGGAACTTGGAGCTCATTCTATCCAATAGCCTCCTTTTGCAGAAGGGAAGTGACTTGCCCAAGTCGCCCTTGTGGTAAGGGCCAAAGCAGGGACTCGAACCCAGGTCTGTTGACTTCCAAATCCATCACACCCAGATGCACTTGAAGGATGGATGAGAACTAGAGAGGCAGAGTAGAGGGAAAGACTTTCCAAGTGAGGGGAACTGTACAGGCAAAGGTGTGGTGGTGGGGATGAGCAGTGTGTTGACAGGGGACCTATGGAACACAGGGTCGTCTAGAATAGGTCATGCCTGGTGGGTGGTTTTCCTGGGAAAATCCAGAATCTCTGCCCCCACGGCGCTGCACTGAGGGATAAGGGAGAAAATGCCAGACTTGGAATCTAGAAAACTTGGGTTCAAATCCTAGAATGTGAGACCTTAGGCAAGTCACTTAGGCTTAACTCAGTCCAAGTTTTCTCATCTGTGTCCCTGGCACCTAGGAAGCTCTTAATAGATGCTTTCTCACTTATTCTTCATTGAGCTGTAAAATGGATATGATAATGCCTGTAAGCATTTCCCCAGGAGCTGTTGGGTATGAATATCAAATGCTAGAAAAACTTCGGTCATTAGTGATCCCATGTGACCTCGCTGGGCCTCAGTTTCCTTACCTGTAAAATGAAGGGGTTGGAGCAGATAACTTGAAATCTCGCAGGGTCTGGAAGAGTAGCAGGAAGAGCCCTGTCTGTGAGTACTGGGTTCAAATCCTCCTACTTGCTGGGTGACCTTGGGTGGGTCTCTTCGCTTCCCCTGGACCTCGGTTCATTCCTCTGGAAAATGAGGGGATGGGGCTAGCCACTTCCATCAGCCCTTGATCGCAGTGACTCAGTGCCTGGGGAGAGGCCAGGCCGGGCCAGGATCCCCCCCCACTCCCAGCCCCGGCCCGGGCCACGTGTGAGTTCCCCCCATCCCCGCGCCCCGGAGCACTCCAGCCTCCAGCCCGACTTCCTTCGCAGGGGCTGGAGTGGACAAAGATGAAGTCACGGCTGGAAGGGGCCCGGCTGGGGCTGCCACTCTAGGGTGGGGTGCCGGGGGGAGTGCGAAAGGAGGGGGTTGTGACCCTGGGAACCGGCCAGTGAGAGCCAGGGGGAGAAGACAAACAACAGGCGCTAGGGAAAAACACCCCAAACACACACCAAAACCCGGCCTGGAGCTGGGCCCCGAGTAGGGAGGGCGGCGGCCACCCCGCCCCACCCGACCCCACCCCACCGCTGCTCCCTAGCCGGGGAGCAGGGGCCCGAGACACGCAGCCCAGTGCCGGGCCGACCGGCTGAGGCTGAGGACGGAGCTGGGACCCGGCCCCAACTGCCCCACCCTGGGGCCCGGACCAAGGCTAGCTTCCCTACCGAGCCGAGCACATGGAGGGGTGTTGGGGGAGGCCAGGGTTGGGCCACCAAGGATCTCAGAGCACTACGTCAGGTACGGGGGAGGGGGTGGGGGAGGGAGCAGGGAGGGAGGAAACTGAGGCACAGCAGAGCTGCGGAAGGGATGGAATTCTGAGGCGGTGGCAGGAACGTGGATTTGAAACAGAGGGTGCATGCAGGCTCAGGCTCTGCCCCTCACTCTATGCGTGACCTAGGGGGAATCACTTGCTGCTCCCTGAGACTCAGTTTCCTCATCGATAAAATAAGGAAGAGATGCTCTGTGAGGGCCTTTTCCAGCGCTAACATCTGACGAGACAAGTTGGGGTCTTGATCTCCTGCCCCTCCCACTCCCCACGCCCACTCCCAGTTTTCGTAGCTGGTGACCAGGGTGGGGGCATAGTGGACGAGATAAGGGAGTCCAAGGGTGGGGAGCTCGGGAAAGGAGCCGCTTACTTAGCTGGAAAGATTCCGGGGACAAGGCGAAAGAAGATAGGGGAGCACCGGCAAAGAGGGGATCGAGGTGGGGGAGGGAAAGGGGAAGGCTGAGTCAGGGTAGCCAGCGGGCCTCGCTCCGGCTCTAATGTGGGGCACACAGGGACTAAGCGGGAACGTGGGGGGAGCGAGGGACTGCGCCAGGGGATCAGGGGGCCAAGTTGGAAGGATCGAGGAGCTGAGTCATGTACTTTTGAGGGCCAAGTTGGGGGAATCCGGGAGATGGGTTGGGAGGCTGAATCAGGGTGCATCAGGCCTGAATTCAGGAAACCATGGGAAGCTGGGGAGCCTGGCTCCAGTGACGTGGGGGTTGAGTTGGATGATCGGGGGGCTCCGATGGGGGAGACAGGACATTCCAAGGTGGACAAAGTGGGGAGCGAATTGGGCAGTGGTGACCCACTGAGGGCTGATTAGGACATGGTGAGGCTTCTTGGACCTGCCTGAACCAGACTGGGCTGGGTGAGGTCTTCAAGTGATGGGGCCTCTGGTTCTGGCTGGGCTCGGGGGGAGCTGGGGGAAGCTGGCAGGCCCATCTTCTCAGAGGGCCCAAGTCAGAGTGCCTCTGTGGGTGACCTCGACATCCTTTGATTTCCCCAATCCCAGGATAGGGTGGGGTGGGAGAAAAGATGCCAGGCAGAGTCTTTGGCGGCTGGAGGAAGCAAGCAGGAGGTGAGGCTGGGAGGGGCAGGGGCTGGGTGGGGTGGCTGGGTCCAGCTGTGTTTATCCCAGCAGTTAGGAATAGCCAGGCCCTAGCCCCCCCCCCCCAATCTCCATCCAGTCCTGGGGGGGGGGGCAGCCCTGGCAAGAGCAGGAAGAAGCACATGGCCAGGCAGGCCTGAAAGCGGGTGGGATGTGGCAACTTGTCGGATGGGGTGGTGGGGGAGAAGAGAGCTCCTGACCCAGGCCAGGCTGCCAAAGCCACAGACCTCCCCGTGGCAGCACTGGGGCGGGGACCACCCCCGTCACTCGGTGGAAACTGGAGCTCGCCGGGTTAGGAGTTTGTTCTTGGAAACTGGTTCCCGTCCATCTCCCCTTCGGGGGCCAGGACTCGGAATCGGAGCTGCACGAGACTCATCAGTGCCCACGCCCTGGTTGGTTGTGATACTCACTTCCGAGGATCTCAGAGCACTCTGCCAGCTTCTCCTAATCGTGTCTGTCCTTTCCTCTCCTGTTTCACAGATGGGGAAACTGAGGCCCAGAGCCAGACAATGTCAGGACAGTGGAGAGTTCAAATTCAAGCTCTGCTTCCTGTGTGGTCTCAATCCCTTCTCCTGAGTCTCAGTTTCCTTTTCTGTAAAATAAAGAGGTTATACTGGGTGATCCCTTCCAGCTTTGGATCTCTGATCCTGTGGACAAATAAGTAAGTTCCCTGAGGTCAGGGACCATCTCACTTTTCTGTTTCTACCCCCAGGACAGTTCTAGGCACATAGGGGAGTACTTAATAAATGCTTTTTAAAATTGAGTTGAATTGGAGACCACAACTCTGAGCAGAGCGTAAGCTCTCTGAGGGCAGGGACCTCTCACTTTTGTCTTAGTATCCTTAGCGCCCTAGGGCATAGCGTAATAAATACCTCCTATTGGCAGGGTTGGAGCCTGCCCCCTCCACTCTATTATTCCCTTTAGGTCTTGTACACTTTCATTAGTTTCTCCCAACCCTTTGAAGTTGGGTAGGACTTTAAGAAAGTCCCTTCCTTTCTCTGGGACTCAGTTTCCTCATCTGTACAATGAGAGAATTTGGTATCTTCTAACATCCATTCGATCAATCCACAAGCATGTATTAAGTGATTACTGTGTGCTAGGTGCTAGGAATCCAGAGACACACAATCGAAGAGTCCGTGCCCTCAGTGAGTACTCCTGTACCGGGTCTAGCCAGTCTCTACCACTAATTTTGCTGTGTGAACGTGGGCAAGCCTCTTCCCCTCTCTAAACCTGTCTGTAAAATGATGGGGTTGGACTACGTGGTCTCTAATGTCCCTTCCATTCATCATCTCTTTATTGCTGTTAATTAAGATCCCAATTTAACAACATCCTCCTTAGGAGCATCAATTTCTTCTTTCTTTCTTTCTTTCTTTCTTTCTTTCTTTCTTTCTTTCTTTCTTTCTTTCTTTCTTTCTTTCTTTCTTTCTTTCTTTCTTTCTTTCTTTCTTTCTTTCTTTCTTCCTTCCTTCCTTCCTTCCTTCCTTCCTTCCTTCCTTCCTTCCTTCCTTCCTTCCTTCCTTTTGTTCGTTCTTTTTTTCTTTCTTTTTGTGGGGCAGTGGGGGTTAAATGACTTGCCCAAGGTCACACAGCTAGTAAGTATCAAGTGTCTGAAGTCGAATTTGAACTCAGGTCCTCCTGAATCCAGGGTCAGTGCTCTACTGCGCCACCTAGCTGCCCCTAGGAGCATAAAATTCAAGCCAGAAGGTAACTCAGCTGTAATCTAGCCCACTATCGTCATTTTCAAGAAATGGAAGCCCAGAGAGAAAATGGGACTAGCCCAAGGTCTCACAGAGAATAAATGCCAGGATTCTAACCTCCGACTTCAAGCCCAGGGATATACTGCCTCTCTGGCTGCCACTCTTTAAGCAGCCCTCCACACCTACCCCAGACATCACTAGCCTCCCTAAGTGACAGCACCTTTTTGCCAAGGGCTGGCACCGGCTGACAGTCAAGTGTGAGATTCCTCACTGTTCGAAACCACAGTGACTGAGGGGGTCATGCCAGATTCTTCCTCCTACCTCTCGTCACAGCAGCAATCACATTCCCAGGCTGCCCCATCCCACAGGGTCTGAGAGAGGTCAAATGTCAGTCTCCTACCTTCATTCCCCATCCCCACCGCCCCCCCCCCACCAGGCTGGCCTTGTCCCCTTGCCCCACTTCACTCCCTACCAGGTGAGTCAGGAAGTTTCTCTGAGTTTCACGATCCTTTTTTCAGGGAAATGGGGTGAAGAACCTGGTTTGTGGGGAGAGATGTCTTCCCACCCCCTGCCTCAATTTCAAACAATTCAGAAAAATGAGCCACAGGCTGTTGGTTTTTTGGAAGACCATTATAATTCGATCAGAAAAAATTCTTAGAAGAGAGCAGGGAAAAAAAAAAGCCTCCTTTCCCCGCCCCCTCCCCCCCTTCTCACCGCCCCCCCCCTCACTTTCACTCTCGTCCCATTCATAATTTCCACAACTATGATGCACCTCAAACAACTTCCTGAATTGGGTATCCTTTTGAGTGGCTAAATATAGCTTTTTTCTCTGTCTTACAACATAGGCTCCCGTATATAAACCAGGCCAAGTCCCGCTCGAGCATGAATTTCTGCAAACACCCCTGTCAACATAAACTCAGTCTCCACTAGGTCCCTCCCGACTTCAAGTCCGGCCCACAATGAAGGTCTTGGCCGCAGGTAAATGCAACACCCCGCCCGCCCCGTCCCTCACCCCATGGGGCTTCTCCTGACTTGGTGCTTGGGGCGGGGGGGAGGTGGGGGAAAGAGAGAGAGAGAGAGAGAGAGAGAGAGAGAGAGAGAGAGAGAGAGAGAGAGAGAGAGAGAACCCACCCACCCCTGCAGACAGACAGGCAGCTCGCCCGCCCAATCTGCCGGCCAGGCGAGGCGCACGGAGCCAACCTGCGGGTCTGGGCGCTGCTGGCGGGGAGGAGGAGAGTGGGGCAAGCGAGCGAGCGAGTGGCTGCAGGCTCCCCTGGCCCTGCACATGGCTCCCTGGCGCCCGCCTCTCCAGCATCCGGAGGACAAGGAGGAGGAGGCGGCGGCGGCACAGAGAGACGCGCCTGGCTTTCCAGGACTGAGTGGCCACTGAACTCAGGTTTGCCAGCGTCGGGGGAGTCCTGACCAGAGCTCCGGCTCCTTTCCAGCCTCCCCCTGCCTGCCTGCCTTCCTTCTCCAGCGCTGCCTCTCTCTGTGCCTCCCTCCCAGACGACTCTTCTTACGCCCGCCTCCACCTCTCTCTCTCTCTCTCTCTCTCTCTCTCTCTCTCTCTCTCTCTCTCTCTCTCTCTCTCTCTCTCTCTCTCTCTCTCTCTCTCTCTCTCCCTCCCTCCCTCCCTCTCCTTTTCCCCTTCTTTTTCTCCATCTTTCTTTCTCTCTTCCTATTTCTTCCTTCTTTTTCTTTCCTTCTCATATCAGCAGTTTCTTTTCTTCTCCCTTCAATCTTTTCCTCTCATTTCATTCATTCATTCACTCATTCATTCATCCATGCAATCACTGTCTCTTGCGTACCCTTAGCTCCCTTCTCTAACTCCACTTTGCTCAGGATCCGGATGGGGACTAAGGACGTCTGGAGGCAGTTTTTCTGTTCCCCCTTCTTCTCCCCAAATGGGGGTGTTTGCAGGACGCTGGCAGGGGTGGGTGGGTTGGCAGAGGGCAGAGAGCCAGTGATTTGTGCTGAGTGAATATGTGTGTGTGTTGTGTGTATGTGTGTGTGTGTGTATGTATGTGTGTGTGTGTGTGTGCGTGCGCGCGCGAGAGCGAGCTCGAGCATCGTGTGTGGTTGGGACGGGGCAGTACTTCATGAGTCTCCTCTACTCTGGAGCTCTGCCTTCGGGTAGGAGGAAACAGGGAAGATCTAAGCAGGTGTGTGCCTGTGGTGGTGGTGGTGGTTGGGGGTGGGGGGTGGAGAAGATAAGAATGGGGACTGAACTGGTGATTCCATCGGTGGAGGGAGTTCCCCAGTGAGAAAACTTTCTATGCCAGTGCAGACTGGAGCTTTCTCTGAAGTTTCCAGCGTTGAGCCCAGAGTACTCAATGACTTTGTCAGGGTCACACAGCCAGTCTGTGTCAGAGCTAGGACTTGAACCCAGGTCTTCCTAGCTTCCTAGCCATGCTGAGACCCAAATAACCCAAACACCCAGATCATAATCCTGGACTCTCTTCCTGCCGCACCTCTCCAAATGCATCTCGGGGAGGAAGGGGGGGGGGGTGTGGAATCGATGAGGGACGGGGAATCCCAGGCTCGCTCCCGGGATGAAAAATCTGAAGACTTGGGGTCACATTCCAGCTCTGCTATCTTTTTTAAACTTTCCTGAGCCTCAGTTTCCCTCTGGGTTGGACCAGATTATCTCAGAGGTCCTTTGCAACTCTGACATTCCTGGGATGCTCTCCTAACTTCTAGGGGGTGGGCAGAGGGGCAGCACGAGGTCACATTTTCACTAAGAAATTCTCATTCCTCCGGCTGTGTCCCTATCCCGAGCCTGGGACGACTGTGGGCTCGCCTCCCTCCTTTGGCACTTGTCTTACCCTTGGGGCTGAATGAAGTTTAGCTAATCTGGAAGCCCTGGGGAGGGGGAGGGGGGAGGTGCGGGGGCAGGTCTGGGTGACTCAGAGAGGCTGAGGGTGGCCATCCCCAGAGGATGGAGCAGGGCTGAGCACACTCCCCCAGGCCCAGGGCTGCATGGGGGCGGGGAGGCTATGTGGTCCATCCCTCAGGCGGCTGGACAGCCACAAGCCCAGAGCTTCCGTAGACAGGTCCCAACAGCCCTCACAGTTACCTCTCTCTGTTCTGCCTCCCCCACAGATCTACTTCCTGCAACCTTTCCCTTTCATTATTGCAACATTTCCTCCACCTCCTCCCTCCTTTGCCCCCCACCCCCACCCCCAGGGCAGGTGGGACCCCTCGGACCCTCCCGGCCCTGACTCAGAGAGTAAAAACCTCCCTGCCCAGATTCCAGGCCCCCACCCCACAGGAGGGGACTAGCCTAGGCTTATTTTGGGCCTGGGGCCCCTGGTGTGGGGAATGTGGCGTAAAGAGCCCCAGATTTTGAAAACTTCCTATCTGTGTGACCCTGGGCAAGTCTTTTTACTTTAGGGGCCTCAGTTTCCTCCTCTGTAAAAGGTCTAAATCAGTTCCAAATTCTTTAACTGTAGATTGTGGGGTGAAGGGAATGCTGTTGAGTAAGATATATTGGGGCACTCTCTTTGGAGAGAGAGGGTGAGGAGATGAAGCTGGAAGGGCCTAGATAGGGATAGGGGATGGTGGGCTGAACTTTGGGGATATAGGTAAGAGAGAGCATAAGCTCCTCTGAGAATTGGAATTGTCCCAAGTGCCTGACCTCATAGCATTGTTGATTGATTGATTGGTTGGCTGATTGATTGATTGATTGATTAAGGGACAGGGCTGGGGCAGAATCAGGGAATAAAGATGGAGGCAACAAAATAAAGGGGATGTTTAGGGGGAACATGGATCATAGATATGAAACTGGAGGGTGCAACGAAGAGATGGAGAGAGCTCAAGCACACCCCCATCCTATCCTGGCTCAATGATGAGCATCTTCCTCACATTTGAAAATGAGGATAAGAACTCGTGCCCTACTGACCAAATAGGGCTGTCATGGGGGAAGGTGTTTTCTCACCTTCACCTCCCTTTGGAAATCTGAGTGATGGTCTTCCCTATGATTGTTAGTATCTATGAGCAAGGCTACAGGCACCTCCATCCTTGCCTTAGCCTTCCCTTCCCCACCCAAGGTGACCTGAAGATTAAGCTACAGGTCTTTCCACACCCTCCCACTCATAGACCCCTCCCCACCTGTTTCCAGGAGTCATGCCCCTGCTGCTGGTTCTGCACTGGAAACATGGGGCCGGGAGCCCCCTACCCATCACCCCCGATGATCCCAAATGCGAAATGCGCCACCAGTGCCCAGGCAACCTCACGTCACAGATCCGGAACCAGCTGAATCAGCTCAATAACAGCGCCCCGGAACTCTTCACCTATTATGTGAGTGACCCCATACATACTCCCTGCCCTCAGCCCCAACCTGGGGCTTCCTCCAGCACCACTTGGCCAGGCCAGGAAGCCGGTCTGTCTGCTGAGGGTGGTGACTTAGATACCTGGTGGGTGGGGAAGCTTCAAGGAAGACACAGATGACAGCCTTGGTCTAGACCAGGGCCACATTGCTACCCCCCAACATTTTTCATGCTGGAATGTGGTAGGAAGAGGATCAACACAGCAGCTGTTGAGGGGCTGTGGGGAGCACTGAGGGGTTCTGGGAGGGTAGGCTTCCTGATTTGGGAGCTGAGTACAACGAGAAGGGAGCGAGGGAGAAGGAGAGACAGACAGACAGACAGACAGACAGACAGACAGACAGACAGACAGACAAAAAGCAACAGAGACAGAATCCTTGATCCTCAGAGCTGGAATCGGTTTTAGAAAATTAGGTTAAATTTAGGTCATTTTACATATGAAGGAACTGACACCCGGACTGAATAAGGGACTTGCCCCAAATCGTATAGGAAATAGCTCATAAAATCGCAGGATGACAGAGGCTTCAGTGGCCAACCCAGACCTGACTGACTAACCCCATAATGACCCCTCTAGCTTCTGCTTGGAGACCTCCAATGACAGGGAGCTCACTACCCCACTGAGTAGCCCACCCCACCTTGAGACCACTCTCCTGCCATGGAGCTGAAATTATTACTGCACCTTCCACTCCCTACTTCTGCCCTAGACCAGGTTTGGAGCCTCCTAGCCTGTGGCTCTCTCCACTGAAGGCTGGCTACCTCCCTGGAAGTCTCTGAGTTGAGACTGGGGCCCAGTGGTGGGGGTTGGGGGGGGTTTGAACTCAGTGGCCTCCAAGGCCCCTTTAGGCTCCGATTCTGTGACTGTGTTCCTAATGTACTTCCTGTTCTCCTAAGAGAGATTCAAAGAGATGGGCAGTAACTGAGAGACAAAGGAAAACAGAGATCGGGACTAGATAATGAGGCAGTGTTTGAGAGAGACAATGTTCTGTGGGTGGCTGCCTTCGAAGGAGACACAGGAAGACGCAGTGTAAAAGGGAAAGTGAGTGCTTGGGTGTGAGTGAGAGTAGGTGTGTGTGTGTGTGTATGTGTGTGTGTGTGTGCGTGCGCGCGCACACGCGCGCTCGTGCTTGCACACTCTTGCCAGGTGTGACTGCTGGACCTCCAAGAGCCCTAGGACATCAGCTGGTTCAATTCCTTCATATTATTGATGGGGAAACTGAGGCCCAGAGGAGAGGTGACAAGGCAAGGTCACCCAGGTGGCCACTGGAGAGCTGGGCTTGAGCCCGAGAGTCCCTTATTCCTAGTCCAGAGGCTCGGACTGTGGCGCTTCTGGATCTCTAACGTCCTCTGTGTCCTCCACAGACTTTTAGCTTCAGGATGGGTACAAAGGGCTTAGTGAATGGGCCTCACATCTGGTAACATCTGTAGCACTTTCACAGCCAGTGTGTGATCTGACCCTCCAGACCCCCTTATGACGCGGGCGGGTCAGGAAGGCAGCCTTGAATGATGGGAAGAGTTCTGCCCTAGAGGCAGGAGACGCAGGACCCCCTCCCAGCTGATGAAGTCACTTCCCCTTCAGGTGCCTCAGTTTCTTCCTCTGCACAGTGAGGGGCTGGAGTGGATCAGGGGTTCTTCACATTTTGTGTGTGTCCCTTTGGCTGTTTAGTGAAGCCTCACAAAGACCCTTTCTCTGAAGAATGTTTTTGAATGCATGAAATACAGAGGCGTAAAAAGGAAAGCAGTTCTATGGAGACAGTAACCAACCTTTACAAAAAAGCGTCATGTACCCCAACTCAAGATCCTATTTCTAAGGTCCCTCCTAGCTCTGCCATTCTTTGTCCTACAGTCTTCTCCCAGCTCCGACATCCTATGTTCTAAGCTCTTTCTCTCCTCTGACATTCTCTCCTCTAAACCCCTTCCCAGGTCTGACATTCTAAATTCTAAGTTCCTTCCCTTCTCTGACGTTCTCTCTTCTAAGGTTCCTCCTCACTCTGGCATTCCATGTTCTAAGCTCCTTCTTTCCTTTGACATTCTTTCTTCCAAACTTCCTCTCAGGTCTGACATTCTAAATTCTAAGTTCCTTCCCTTCTCTGACGTTCTCTGTTCTAAGTTTCCTCCTCACTCTGACATTCCATGTTCTAAGCTCCTTCTCTCTCCTGACAGTCTCTCTTCTAACTCTGACATTCCATGTTCTAAGCTCCTTCCCTCCTCTGACGTCCTCTCTTCTAGTGTTCCCCAGCTCTGGTACGTTGAGTCTGGGAAGGGCCGAATACTCTTCCCTGCAGTCCGGCACCCGGCCTCCTAGCTCCCTGGTGTCTGCCCTTGTCCCAGAAGCATAGCCTCTGGTGCTAGGAGAAACCCTTGCACCTGTCCAGTCCAGCCTCCCTGGAGCACGAGTCCCTTCCACATCACTTCTTGCTTGAAGCATTCCAGGGTCAGCCAGGGCCTCCCTCCTCTGAGTCATTGAGCTGCCCCTCCCTCCCCGCTGTCTGTTAACCCTTCCGTTCTTCTTTACTCCCCAGTACAAGGCTCAAGGGGATCCATTCCAGACCAACCTAGACAAGTTGTGCAACCCCAACGTGACGGACTTCCCGCCCTTCCATGCCAATGGCACGGAAAAGGAAAAGCTGGTGGAGCTATACCGGATCATAGCCTACCTCAACGCCTCGCTGGGCAACATCACCCGGGACCAGAAGGCCCTCAACCCCGGCGCCCAGCCCCTCATCAGCCGGCTGAACATGACCACAGCCATGATGAGGGGCTTGCTCAACAACCTCACGTGCCGCCTGTGCAGGAAGTACCACGTAGCCCACGTCTCCGTCTCCTACGGCCCTGACACGTCCAGCAAGGACACCTTCCAGAAGAAGAAAGCCGGCTGCCACTTGCTAGGGAAATACAAGCAGGTCATTGCTCTGGTGGTCCAGGCCTTCTAAGCATCCTGGGAATCCCCAGAGGTCACCTCGACTCGTGGACCTGTGAGAGATCTCAAAACCCGGGTCTGGGCCCGAGGATTCCCGAGAGGGATGCAGACCTGGGGAGGGCGTCGCTGAGAGCGAAGAGCTCCCCAAGCTTGGTCTGGAGCCCTCGTTGGGGGTTCTCAAGGTCCCGTAGGTGGTCTGCAGGTCGGATCACCACGCCTGGTTGGCCTGGGACATTGTGGAGGGGTGGGTGGTGTAAGAAGAGACGCGGAATCTTCATTCCATCCCGTGGATCTGAAGTGATAGGCGATAAAGCCGGCGTCAGAGGGGCACACGTAGAGAAAGGAATCTTTATGGGAAGGGAATGGAAGGCCCAGGTAGCTGCTGGTCTTGTCAGTATCTGGGATGATCTGGGGACATTCTCAGTGTTGGAGGAGGGCTTTGCTCCTTCGGGAGAGGCAGCACCCCTCTGGGGAGAGAGAAGTAAGAAGTGGCAAAAGGCACTTTGAGGGATGGAGTTGAAGGTTTTGATGAAGAGAAGCCCTGTGGATCTGCTGCCTCTCCCCCGAGCCCCTCGTCCCACCCTAGAGCTCACGAGGGCCAGGAGCGGGGAGCCAGCTCATCCCCCATCCCTTTCCTGCCCAGTCCCTTCAGTGTGAACGATCTACTTGTCAGCGGTGGATGAGAGGCTTGGGGGCATAAGGGAGTGTGGTACAGTGGATAGAGCACAAGGTTTTGAAAGTTCAGTGACCCCTGCCGCTTACCAGGCTGCCTACTCTTCTCTGGGGAGACCTTAACCTTAATGCCTTCACCCCTCTGGGCCTCAGTTTCCTTGTCTGTAAGATGAGCTAGCTGGTTGTACCAGTGGGCCTTCGGGGTCACTTCTGACCCTCCATCTGGGTCCCAAGGGTCTCCAGGCCAGGAGAAGTAGCCCAGAGAGCTCACAGGACCAGGCCTAGAAAGGGAGAAATCACTGGAGGATGGGGTTGGGATAGAGAGGAGAGGCCGTCAGGTCAGCCTGGCTGAGCCCACACAAGGTCATACTAGGACTGCAAAGAGATCAGGAGTGGGGTGGGGGGAGGGGCTGGGGCTGGAAGCAACCGTGTTCCTGAGTCAGCAGGGCAAGGGAGAGGACCATGAGGTCACTGGAGGAAGCTTGGCCTGGCTCGATCTGAGATCTAGCTGGGCCAAACACCTACAGCATCTAACCCGAGGGGATTGTCTATTTATTTGTGTTTTTTTTCTATTTATATTAATTTATTGGTGCTTTTCCTGTCAAAGTTAATGCCCCTCCCCCAGCAACAACAATAATAATAATATATATTATTCTGGGGTGAGGGGGGAGACAAGACTCAGACCTGAGAACTGCTTGTGAATTGAGTTTGGTGTCTGGCAGGGCACTGTGTGGCTGGGACTGAAGGCCTTGGTGAATGACTCTCAGGTGCTGGTCTGAAACCGCCCCCCCCCATGTGCTTTTGGCCTGCTCTCCTTAAAGCCTTATCTGGAGTTTAGTTGTTGTGACTCTGGCTGGGGGGGTCTCGGGAGGTACCTACAACAAGTGTGGGACAGGAAGGCACCTCTGAAACTTCCCAGGCCTCCCCCTAGATCGAAGCTGACCTTGCATGATATGGAGTACAACTGGGGGGCCCCCCACCCTGCCCTGGCCTGTTTTTGTTGAGAATCTTTCTGAGACCTTTCATTATCTGGGCCCTGAGTGAGCCGGGTCAGACCAGCCGGCCTCTCCCTAGGTCAGATGGGCCACCCCCTCTTCTTCCTGGCCTCCCAGGCTGAGAGCTGTCTATTCCTGCTATGGCAACAAAGGGAGAACTGAGATTGGGTGTGGGAGGACAGAAGGAAGGGCCTTCTGTCCTACCCCAGGGCCTCAGCACTGATAAGGATGTTACATCTCCTTCCCTGCCTATACCATGCCTGGATTCAGATTCAGCAAGCATATATTAGGCACCTACTGTGTGCAGAGTCCTGTGCTGGGTACTGTGGGGGGGGGGTGGGGGGGAGTTGAGAAACATGAGATGAGGAGGAAGCAGAGTGGGTGCAGCTGCTATGAGGATGTTTTTTTTTACTTTCTCCTGAACTGGGGTGGGGTGGGGGGGACAGTGGGGAATGAGTTGCCTGTATGAAAAACGGTTGTGATAATTTTGCACTTACTTGTACCTTCTTCTGAGTATCTCTAAGCACTTTACCAGTCCCCACCCATGTGGCAGGTTCCATGGCTGGTGGTGGGAAGTGGGGGTTAGGGCACAGAATATTGGGGAGCTGGAGATTTCTAGCTCTAATGGTAAACCAAAGGCTTAGGGAAACCCAGGATTTCGTCCCACCTGTGTCTCCTCCGAGGCTTCCTGGGCCCACTCATTCTTTGTATGGTGACATTTTCTGTATTCTTGAATCTAGTGAAAGTGCCTTTTCCTGCTCCCCCTCAACCCCGGCCCCCCCACCCCGACCCCACCTGCTCAGATGGGACAGAGGCTAGCTTCTCCTAGCTAGGCAATCATAAGAGACACGGACTCTTTGAGGCCACCCATCCTCATGCTGTACCTGTTAGCCCTAGTGATTGCAGCGTCCTTGCTTTTCTGTTTACCTTTCTGACCCATCTGCCACCATTGTCACCAACCTTTACCCCCACCCACTTGGACTCTTCACTATTCCTCCATTGTTGCCCAGGGGCTTAGATAGGGTGGCAGGTGGATTTCTGGGTCAACCTAACACCCCCCCCCCATCGCTATCAGTGCCTGTCCTTTACAGCCGCACACCCCCTCCCCACCTCAACAGGGTCTGAGTCCTATGTCTTGTGCCTGGAAGGGGTTTGCCCATAGCACTTACCACAAAGTCGTCTTTTAAAAGCCTTTTCCATCCACCTATTTCTACCAGAATGATCTTGACCTTGGAGAAACTCCTGTTTGATGAATGTACCCTGTGGAAATGTTTCATATTGACAAATTATTTTTTATTTATTTAGTCTTATATTTAAAATATTTATTTTTTTATACCAAAATGAATACTTCTTTTTTTTAAAAAAGAAAAGAAAAAAAGAATAAATTAATAAAAGGAGATTGCTCACAACATTCTCTCTTTTATCCTGTGTGCATTGGTGTGATTGGGAGGGGGTGGGGTTGGTTTTGGATTCAGAGGGAGGTGATTTGCCCGGAGAAGACATAACTCAGGAAGACTTGTGACCAAGAGAGTCAGACAACATGGAAAAGCTACTGGTTTGGACCTGGCTTTGAATTTTAGTTTTGCTATTTACTGTCCAGGTAACCTTTGGGCAAGTAACTTCCCTTCTGTAAAATGAGAGAGTTGGACCCACTGGCCTGGGAGGTCCCTGACAGCTGGAAGTCAAAGGTCCTATGATTGCCCTCTGCATCTGTATGGCCATCGTAGGGAAAGGAGATTGGGCTTGGTCCTTCTGGCCTCGGGCCAAGGGGACACCAAGGTGGGGGGAGCCACAAAGAGGCAAGCTTAAGCTTCATACAAGGAAAACCTTGGGGAATGGGCTGCCTTGTGAAGGAATAGAATATACTGGTAAAGGTACAAGACTTGTAAATTTTGTCAAATGTACAAAACATTTCTCTCTCCCAAAAATTGTACCCATGACCCACTTTTAAATTAAATTAAATTTAAATTTAATTTGCATTATTAACATTTTCTTCACTTTTTTTTTGTTTGTTTGTTTGGTTTTTTTAAGTGAGGAAATTGGGGTTAAGTGACTTGCCCAGGGTCACACAGCTAGTAAGTATTAAGTGTCTGAGGCCGGATTTGAACTCAGGTCCTCCTGACCCCAGGGCCAGCGCTCTATCCACTGCGCCACCTAGCTGCCCCTCTTCATCACTTTTTTTTGTTTGTTTGTTTGTTTGTTTTTTAGTGAGGCAATTGGGGTTAAATGACTTGCCCAGGGTCACACAGCTAGTAAGTGTTAAGTGTCTGAAGCCGGATTTGAACTCAGGTACTCTTGACTCCAGGGCCAGCGCTCTATCCATTGCGTCATCTAACTGCCCCTCTTCATCACTTTTTAAAGTCTAGACAATCAATAATCCAGTAAGTCAAGCCCTGATGGGAGACATTTATTGATTTTGGCAGTATCCATGCTTACACCGAAAACTGAACCATCAGCTCTGCTTGTTCATGCTGGCTCCAGCATCCTCCTGGTTCCCCTTTGCTGGGGGGCCTTTAAACCAAGGTTGGAGGGCCATGAGCTTTAGGTCTGTTGCAGAGAGGAGAGAGGATTCTTGCTCAGATATGGGTTGAACCTTGAAGGCCCCCTTCGGTCCTTAAATGCTATGATTCCAAGAGAAGTGGGCATGGACTTTTAAATCATTGGCATCTTTGCAAACTTTGGAGAGGGGGAGCCTGTCCTGGATCCTTGGGAGGTAGAGAAGAGAGGAGAAGGGGAGGGAAGGTTAGGGAAGGGAAAGGAAGAGAAGGGAAGATTATGGAAGGGGAGGGAAGGTTAGGGAAGGGAAAGGAAGAGAAGGGAAGATCATGGAAGGGGAGGGAAGGTTAGGGAAGGGAAAGGAAGAGAAGGGAAGATTATGGAAGGGGAGGGAAGAAGGGAGGAGAAAAAAGAAAGAAATCATAGGATCCATATAGCTCAGTAGTTGGTGTTGGTCTTAGTGTTTAGTTGATCTCAATATTAGGCAACAGTCAAAAATGGCAGTCAAAAACTAACAGGAAGTTGGGCTGCATTAAGTAGAGAAATGCTAGTCCCTTGGTTCTCTGCCCTGGTCCTACTACATCTCGAGTATTGTGCTCAGTTCCATAGGTCCTTGAAAGTAGGCGATGTGGGGCAGCTAGGTGACACAGTAGATAGAGCACCAGCCCTGGATTCAGGAGGCCTTGAGTTCAAAACTGACCTCAGACACTTAACACTAGCTGTGTGACCCTGGGCAAGTCACTTAACCCCAATTGCCTCACCAAAAAAAAAAAAAGAAGAAGAAAGTAGGTGATGCAGAATCCTTCCCCCAGAGAGTGACTGATGAAAGGCCATGTGTACAGGTTCTGACCCCAAAGGAATCTTGCCAACCCTTGTGTTTAGGAGGAGCTAATCTGATCATTATTGGTGCCTTCAAAGGTCCCTGGGATTTGCCCACCTCAGGCCAGGGTATCCAGCTTCTTTCACCTACCTCAGTCTAAAAGTTCATAGTCCAAACATCTTTGGACTAGCCTGCAGTTTGGCTGTCTGGATTGTCCACTTTCTGAGAGTAATCACATGCAGGGCTTCATTTCTCTGGGCTAGACAAAGAAAGAGGAAGCAGAGTTTGATAGGGAAACAGAGTGAGTACATGTCTTCTCTCTTTCCTCTATGAATATGTCCACATGATTTGTTTATGCAGTGCTATCTGGGATACTCTCCCAACATTCCTTCCCTCTTAAGAACTGTGTCCCTATAGCGTGGTTGCTACTTCAGGTTCTACAGTCTTCATTCCAATGATGTTAGCTTATGAGCCCCCACCAGTGTGATTCCTATTAGCAATCAGTCTGTAGATACAAATTGCTCTTTAAGTAGACATAATTAGCTCTTTTAAAAGGTATTTACTAAGGTGGCATAATTGAAAAACAGTATCTACAAAACATTCCCTCCACATAAACCTGGGATCTGCTCTCCTACAAATATACTAAATGTCCATGAGAGGAATTCGTACAAATTTAGAGTTCCATGGTGGTGGGATATGAACAACTCTATGTAGCTAGGCAACTAACTGGTACTACCATTTCTCCTTTCTTCAAGTCCCCCCAAAACTCATCCTCAGGTGCAGCATCTCTGCTAATTAGCTTGCCCAGTTGGGCTCCCAGAGTCTACTTCTCTCCACAATGATTCTTGATTGCCAGGTCTGACTCTTTGGAGCTAACTCTCACATCTGCTGCCAAGGGTCCCATTCCTTGAAGCTGATCCCTCCCTCACGTGTCTGTCTTTCTGTATCCATGTCTGTTTGAAGTATGTGACTATGTCCTTTCAGCTGTACCTCAAACTCTCCTGAACTGATGAACTCTTTAAATGCTGGATGGAGTTCCTCCCTCTTGTCATCATACTGATCTTATGGTTACATTCTGGGCTTTCTTGTTTGGAGAACTGGTCAAAAATCAAATTTTCTGTATATACTCTTTAGTGAAATTCCATGGTTTTCTCAAGGTGAGTGTGGGCATTGCATCTCTATTACCTGATATCCTGAACCTAGCAACCACAGAGGGGAAATCAACAGCCCTGTTAGGAGGGAAGAATAGGATGGTGAGTGGACTGAAAACCCTATCCTATAAAGAATCTGAGGCTGTTCAGCCTGACAAAAGAGAGGGAAGAGGAGGGTAGGGAAGAAGAAAAAAGATAGGCGAGAAAGAAAAATATTTTTTAAAAAATCTTCATTGTTGGAATTCTTCAAATATTAATTACTTTGAGCAAATGGCTTAATTAAATTAATTAAATGAACATAATTACTGCTTCAAATATTTGAAGGGCTTGCTGGTAGAAAGGAGCAGGTATTTAGCATTGTTCCAAAGGACAGAACAATAAGCAGAAAGTAAGGGGAGGTCAATTATAGCTGAATATAAGGAAGGCTTGGGTTGGAAATAGAATAGGTGGTCGGTCTCAAGAGGGTGTGAGCTCTGTCTCTGTAGACATGTTCAAACAGTAGGTGAATGTCCCCTTAGCAGGATTCCTCACAGAATTGTTGTGGGGTTCAATCGGATGATATTTATAAAACACTTAGCACAGTGCCTGGCACATTATAGGTGCTTTGTAAATACTTGTTCCTTTCCTCTACTAAAGGGTCATAGTTGAAATAGCCAAACACTAAACTCCCTTTCACTTCTAAGGTGCTGTGTTAGAGTTTCTTGAGTGCAGTGAATATAATTTTTATCTTTATATTTTCAGTGATAAACACAAGACCTTGTATATAGCAGGTGCTTAATAAATGTATATTGAAGTTGAATTAAGTTATACACTCCTAGTTTCAAAGGTTGCCAAAGGGTCTCTCCAGAGCCAAAGAGGGAGTAAGTTGGGGGAGGGAGGGGGAAAACTTGTTCAGTGTGGGACACAGGATAGGTATATTTGATTGGGAAGGTGGGGGTCAAAGAGATGAAAACTTTGAGTCATGCCAAATGGGGGATGAGCAAGACCCTGAATATCACTGCAGTGGGGGTAGTATGAATACCTAGCACAGTGCTTGGCATCTAGTAACTGCTTGATAAGTGTCTGTTGAATGAATGAATGAGCAAATAAACAAGGTACTGAGCACCTCAAAAAAGAGACGGAGAGACCCTCACACACCTACTTCACCCTTTCACCAAAAAATGTCCTTACGGTCACTATCATTGAACAATGCCATAGAGTAGAGCCAGTTCTAGATTTGGACTTGGAGAACTTAAATTCAAGGCCAGGCTCTGACACTTCCTGATTGTGTGACCTTGAGCAAATCACTTCTGGGACTCTAAGGATTTCATGCATGGGAACCTAGAAGGATGGGTTATGCCTCAACAGGCATGAAGAAGTTTGGAAGAGAACTCATATGATGAGTTCTATTTGGAAGGCATTGAGTTTGAGATTCCGAGGTGATGCCCAGATGGAGCTGTCCAATTGAGAGTGGGTGCTAAAGAGATATAAGGGAAGATCTAGGAATTTGAGGGTCTTCTGGCTAGAGGTGATAGTCGAGCCAATGGGAGCTGATGGGCCATCCTTATTCCTTCCTTTACACCTTTAAAAGTAACTTCTACATTATCTTACTTGATCCGTACAACCACCCTATGAGGACAGCTATTTTTCCCTTTTGATTGATGAAGCAACTGAGGCAGGCCTAAGAAGTGTGTCTAGACCCTAAGATGTCAAGGGCAAAGGAACATATTCTTTAGTTGGTCTTACTTGTGGAGGTTCAGGAGGGATTTGCTAATATGGAATCAACAACAGTGATGGAGAGGGTCAAGTGACCTAGAGCCTAGAACATATCTTCACACATCAGGAAAATGGTGGTGGTGGAGTACCCTGATGTCCAAGTGGATGTATGTGGGGTATAGACTTCCTCTCTCCATTCATCCTCTAAAGGCTAAACATGCATACACATGTATTTACGGGACAACCAAAGCATAGGATATGTATGGGACTTAAATATGCAGACATAGGAACACGTATTACTTAATGAAAATGACAAAGGGGATTGATGCCACATTTCTAGTTTGAAATAATCACATCGCTCTCCAAGAGCTTACAAACAAATGAGGGAGACAACACACAAAAGGAAGCTAGAAAGAGGGAGATTGAGGAGGGGATACAGGGTAGGGAGCATCTTGTTCCAGGGAATTGAAACCAGGCAGAGCTGCAGATGCAGTGATCTGGAAGTCTAATTCCTGCCCTCTGTTAAGGAAGACACTGGGAGGAGTTTGGTCCTCCACCTTCCTTGGAGAGAGGGAAGACCTGAACCTAAGTCTTCTTTCCCAACCTGCAGGTGGTGGATTCCATCCTATAAAAGGAATATATTTATATATGTCCACATTGCCTCCCTCATTAGAATACAAGCTCCTTGAAGCCAAGGACTCCTGTCTTTGTATCCCCAGTACGCTGCCTGGAACATAGGAGGTGCTTCATAATTGCTCATTCATTGATTCCTGTATATACAAGGTGAGAGTGCACCCTCAGGTTTTTTTCGATGGGGGATTAGGGTTTTTGGTTTGTTCGATTGATTTTTTTTTACTAACTGTTCTTACTTTGCCTGCTTAGTAAACACCCTACCTAAAAGTGAATTAAACCTGCCTGAAAATCAGTGGGAAGTATACTGGTAGGGGCTCAAGGAAGAATAATCAGGAAACACATTCCCTCAGGATTCACTCTAGAACCCTGAGAGTACCCTAGCCTGACAATACAAGGAGGAGCTGGGGAAGTATCTCTGCATGGGGTGCCACAGTGGAATGAAAGTGTCATAGATGGGAGCTGGAAGGAGTCTTCAAAGCCATTAAATCAGCTTACAGATGGAGAAACTGAGTCCTGAAGAAATAATGTGACTTGCCCAGGGTGACCCTGGTAAGTGTCTGAGATGGGATTCAAGTCCAGATCTTCCTGACTCTAGCACCCTATTCACTATACCCTGCCACCTCTTAGTTTCCTCCTCTGAAAAGTGTAGGGGTTGGAATTGATGGTCTGTTCCCGGGGTCCCACCCAGCTCAGATTCTCTCTGCAGAGCTTGCTTCCAGATTGCACATTTCCCCTAATAAGTGGATACCTCTTAAAATATTCCTTAGGAGTAGAAAGAGAATGCTGAGAAGAGGAAGCTAAAGAGGAAGAGGAGGAGAAGGGGGAGGGGAAGAGGAGGAGGAGGAAAAGGGGGATGAGGGGGAGGGGGAGGGGAAAGAGGAAGAGGAAGGAAGGAGCATGAGGAGGAGAAGAGGAGGAAGGGAGGAGGTGAAGGGGGAGGAGGAGGAGGACCTTCTAGGCTCTCCAGGTCTCTCCCATCAGCACGAGTTTGAATGCTCTCGCCCTGGGAGGCCCAGGGAGGCCTAGGGAGACCCAGGGAGGCCGGGAAACAGGGCTGCTCTGTCCTAAGCACACTTGGGAGGCAGGTTAGAATTCCGCATCCTGGCTCCTTCATCATGCAGGTTTAGGGACTGCTTGCAACCCCACGGTTGGCTGCTCTCCACTTTCCCCTCTTCTAGATTGCATCCTGGGTGTCAGTCATCATTTCCTGCTTTGTCCTATGATAAGTTTCATGTGTAAATATGGCTTTGCTCCCCAGACAAGTCTGAGAGCTTCAGTCTGCAGTCTGGGCCAAGGGAAAGGAGCCTCAGGTGGGGGGCCAGGAGGCTCTGCCTGTGTGGCCTTGGGCAATCCATTGCCCCCTCTTAGTGCCCCGGTTTCCTTATCTGTCAAATGAGAGAATGGTCCCTAAGGTTGCTTCGGACTCTGACATTCTCTGATTTTAGGCATCGAGCATCTGGAAAAGGAAAGGGGCCACCAGGCTAGGCTGTCTTTGGATCTTCCCTCTGCACAAGAAACACACAGGGCTCCTCTGTTCAGTGATGCCGGGGCGCCACCTCCCTAAGGGCTGAGGCTGGATCCACCCCTGTAATCAGGGGCAGGGAAATGTGTCCCTGCTCTGTCCACCCTCAGGCCCTATGGGCTCATTGAACAGACCACGGATGTCAATGACAAGAAATCAAGCTAAACCATCTCTGGGCTGGGATCAGGGAGGAGGACAGAGACAAGGAGGGTGGAAACAGGAAGCCCATAGGCCGCTGTCCCTCCTTGAGGTGATGGAAGGTCTTTTTGCTGTAAATATGCTAGGATCCTCAGGACAGCTAGGTGGTGCAGTGGATGGAGCACCGGCCCTGGAGTCAGGAGGACCTGGGTTCAGATCCGGCCTCAGACACTTAACACTTACTAGCTGTGTGACCCTGGGCAAGTCACTTAGCCCCAATTGCCCAGCCAAAAAAAGAGAAAAAAAATATGCTAGGATCCTCTCCCAGCTCTGGCCTTCCTTGTTCTAAGGTCTGTCCCCTGCACCCTCCAGCTCTGACATTCTCTGTTCTAGGCCCCTTGCATCTCTGACATTCTTTGTTTCAAGGGCCCTCCCAGCTCTGGCGTTCCCAATTCTAAGGTCTGCCCCATTCCCCCACTCCCAGTTGTGACATTCCATGTTCTAAGGTTCCCCCCTCCTACATTCCCAGGTCTCTCTTGTAAGCTGGCATCCTATGGACTCAATAATCCCTATGGTTCTTTGTTCTTTCCAGCTCAAATAGAATCCATAAAGAAGACAAAACCCGGAATGCCCTGGTCCCTCCGGGCTGAGTCGTGGACAGCAGGGTCCCCAGAAGAGGAAGAGGAAGACAGAGGCCAGTTAAATGGGCAGCTCAGGCAGCTGAGCAAGACGACAGGGAATAAGAGAGGCAGCCGGCTCCCAGTGTCTTTGATCTCCTGCCTGTCTGAGGAGGAGCTGGGAATGAGCCGATTGGAATTAGAAAAATGCCTCACATTTTTTTCTCTTGACTGATGGTTTTGTACTTAGCTCACACACTGTCCTTAGCTCACAAACCCATCCATCCAATTAACCCCTGGCCAGGCTTCTGGTGCATGCAGGATTGGTGATCAAGCTCAGCCATAGCACATGTTCCACGTCTTACTATTTAACAATTCTAATAAGTTCAGAACAGTGGATGTCAGAGATGGGAGGGCTCTTAGAACAGGGGATGTCAGAGCTGGGAGGGCCCTTAGAACAGGGGATGTCAGAGCTGGGAGGGCCCTTAGAACAGGGAATGTCAGAACTAAGGGGAAGGTGGCTTAGAATAGGTTCCCAGAAAGATGCCCCTCTGAAACACCATTTTTCCTTCACATCTTTGCTCAGAATCCATGACATCAGGTGGGGCCTGCATACATCAGAATTCTCAGAGGAGGGGTGGCTAGGTGGCGCAGTGGATAAAGCACCGGCCCTGGATTCAGGAGTACCTGAGTTCAAATCTGGCCTCAGACACTCGACACTTACTAGCTGTGTGACCCTGGGCAAGTCACTTAGCCCCCATTGTCCCACAAAAAAAAAAAAAAAAGAATTCTCAGAGGACTGAGAAGTACCCCTGCCCCCACCCAGGCAGTGTCACCACTGGCTAACTCTAAATTCATTCATTTCTTCATGGAGTAGAATCTTGGATTCCATAGAACTGCAGGTAGTCAGAGCTGCATGGGACCTTTGAAGTCAATGAGACCAACTCTATTTTACAGAGAGGGAAACTGAGGCTCAGGGGCTAGCCCAAGGTCACACAAAGAATCACTGGTCTTCTCGAATCATGGTTTGCCATGATTGTTGGTCAGTCCTTTATTCCGTTCTTGTGGGACCCAGCACAAAATAGGATCCCTCTCCTTGAGATGCCTAGCTCAGACACAAGCTTCCCCCACCTTCCCTTTTTTTTTTTTTAAGTGAGGCAATTGGGGTTAAATGACTTGCCCAGGGTCACACAGCTAGTTAAGTGTCTGAGGTTGGATTTGAACTCAGGTACTCCTGACTCCAGGACAGGTGCTCTATCCACTGTGCCCCCCCCCTTCTAATCAGTCTTTCCCCAGTGTCTGGTAAGTTTCTCATCATCTGATGCTCAGCTGATAAATGCCAATGCCTGTCATTCTACTCCCCCCACGTCCCTGGCATGGATTTCTAATTACTCAATGCAACACACTTGAGATCATAGACACGATGTTGGGAGGGACCTTAAAGGTCATCTAGCCTGACGTTTTACAGATGGGGAACAGAGATACAAGAAGTTAAGTGACTTGCCCAAGAACATACAGGTGATAAGTGGCAAAATCAGGATTTGAATCTAGAACCTCTGACTCCAAACCTGGCACTCCTGATACCACACCCTACTGGTGATTAATAGAATGTAAGTTCCTTCAGGGCAGTCACTTCTTGTGTTTTTCCCTTGTATCTAGTCTTAGAGACTTGGGGTCTGGGCCCTGAAAGGTTAAATCATCATCGTTGTCGTTGTCATCATCACCACCACCACCACCACAGACATTTATATAGCACCTACTGTATGCAAGACACTGCACTGAGCACTTTACAATTATCATCTCATCTGATCTTCACAACAACCCTGGAAGGGAGGAGCTGCTATTATTCCCATTTTACAGATGAGGAAACAGGTGAAGTGATTTGTCTCAGGTCATCAAGCCAGCATGTCAGAAGAGGAACTTGAAACTAGGACTCCTTGACTCTGTGGACAGGCTTCTCCCCACTATGCCACAGTTTTATTCACAGCATTTCACAGAGGGGAGAGCGCTGGCTCTTGTATGAGAAGAAGTGAGTTCAAATCTTGGTTCTATCACTTACTGGATGTGTGATTTTGGACAAGTCACTTCCTTTCTCAAGGTCTCAGTTTCCTCCCATGTAAAATGAAGGGGCTGGGCTAGATGGGGCCTTAGGGCACTTTAGTTCTGCATCTATGATCCTATATCTGAATCCCTCTTTCTAGGTGTATTTTAGGGCAGGTGGGTGGTAGGATGAAGAGAGCACAGAACTTGGAATCAGGAAGACCTGAATTTGAATGCTGCTTCAGACACTAGCTGTATGACCCTGGGCTTAACTGCTGTCAGCCTCAGTTTCTTCATCTGTAAAAATGGGTATAATAACACCTACCTCCCAAGGTTGTCATTGCCCCAAATGGCATGATATTTATGAAATGCTTCACGAACCTTGAAGTGACATATAAATGCTAGCTAATGTGTCCACAGTAATATCTCTCTGTCTCCAGTTTTCATATAGTTATCTATCATCTATCCATCCATCTAATCATCTATTATCTATCTATTCTCTTCTCCTTTCCTTTCCTCTCCTATCCTCTCCTCTTTCTCTCTGTCTCTGTCTCTGTCTGTCTCTGTCTCTTTCCATCTCTGTTTCTCTCTGTCTCTTTCTGTCTCTCTCTGTCTGTCCCTGTCTGTCTCTGTCTCTCTGTGCCTCTGTCTCTCTCTGTCTCTGTCTCTCTGTGCCTCTGTCTCTTTCCATCTCTGTCTCTGTCTCTTTCTGTCTCTCTCCATCTCTATCTCTCTGTCTCTCTTTCTCTCTCTGTTTTTCTGTCTCTGTCTGTCTGTCCCTGTCTGTCTTTGTCTCTGTCTCTCTGTGCCTCTGTCTTTCTCTGCCTCTGTATCTCTTTCTCTCTGTCTCTCTGTCTGTCCCTGTCCATCTCTGTCTCTCTGTGCCTCTGTCTCTGTCTCTCTCCATCTCTATCTCTCTCTCTGTCTCTTTCTCCATGACTTCCAGCTACACCCTTCCAGAGTCACTACTCTCCTGGCTTTGTACTTTCACCCCCCCCCCCATTAGAGTGTAAGTAACTTGAGGGCAGGGTCCATCTCACTTTAGTCTTTGTACCAAATGATCCTTGGTTCATATGGGTCACGTCGCTCTGTCGCTTAAAGGCTCCTTCCCCTCAACTCTCTAAGGTGGGCCAGGGCAAGTGTGAGGCTCTAAGAGAGGCTGTGATTTGGCCACAGGGTCACCAGGAAGGGCTCCTTCCATGGGCCGCTGAGCTGCCTCTTACACGTGTTGCCGGCCACTTGGACACCCTATCCCCAAGGGGTCCCATTTCTTCACAGCAGAACCTCTCACTTCCTTCCCAGCAGCAGCAGCTGGTGACCCCAGGTTCCCAGGAAGAGGGAGAGCTGCCGGGTGAGGTCAGCCCTTCACGTCAGCCTCCCGATTTCCTTGCTGTGGCTGGAGCAAGACCGGGAAGAGACGGCTGAGCCCGGGCCAGGCCCGGAGGAGGTCTGATCCCCATCCTTCCCACAGGCCTGTAGCTCCCTGGCCAAACCACAGGCAGCTGAGATGGAGCCTGGGCCAGGCCCTGGGGGTTCTCAGCCCCTAAGCTCCCCACTGTCTGGCGTTTGAGACCCCGCCCGCCCCCGGCCCAGATTCCAGACAGTTCTGGGGGCTGGTGCGATGGAAACAGCCCTGGCTGTGGAGCCAGCAGTCCCGGGTTCAAATCCCTCCTATGATGGAAGCTTTGAGTTTGGGCAGGTCCCTGAGGATCCTCAGACCTCTATTTCCTGATGTGTGAAACAAAGGGCCTAAGAAGTACGCCCCCCCATCTGGGTTCCCTCCAGGACCCCCCCTCATGGGTCCCCGTTAAGTAATCAGAGACACTGCCCAACTTTTGTTGTCCGCTCAGAGTTTTGTTCATTTCCCTGGAGGTTTCCGGGTTCTTAGAACATCAGAAGTGTCCCAGGCATCGGGATAGAGATAGAGAGTTGTCCGTTGGCCTCAGAAGTCCAAGAATAAAGCCTGGCAGAGCATCTCTGTCCCCACCTCAACAAATACCATTCGGATGTGCTAACAACCCCTAATGAGGACGGTGGCCATTGGTTAAATAAGCAGTAAAATAAGGTAGTTAAATAATTATTGGCTGAGAACAGGCACACAAATCCAGGCAGAATATATGCATCTACTCATCGCCAAGGGTGGGCAAGTCCTTTCATCACGCAGGCATTTGGGGCCAGGACCAAACTTCCAAAATATCCGTCTCTGTACCTGGATTGCCGCGGGCTGGCTTTGAAGCTTGGCTCTCCCACTTACTGGCTCTGTCAAAATGGGGATAACAATAACACCTTTCTCCCAGGGTTGTTGTGAGGGGAAAATGAAAGTACTTTGCAAATCTCCAAGCCTTCTAGGAATTCCAGCCAACACCATCACGATTATCTGTGCCTCAGTTTCCACATTCAGGATGTAAGCTTCTTGAGGGCAGGGACTTTTTTGTCCTCGTCTGTATAGCAGGGCCTTTCCAGCGCACAGTGGCTACTTAATGAATGCTTGTTGCTTGCTCGATTGATTGATGTGGGATGTGAAGGGCCTGGATTGAATGACCTCAGGGGTTCCTCCCCCCCACCCCCAACCGGTGTCCCCATCATCCTTCAGTGTTTTGCAGCTGACAAAACACTTTCCCCACCGTTCGATCATGAAGGGAGTCTCTGATCAAATGAAGGCGTCTTACACACCTTCCTTGCCTGTCAGTCAGCCATGGCAGAGTAGGGGAATGGGCAGCAAGCCAGTCTCAAAGCCAAAAAACTGGGTTCCCACCGGTGAAGTCCCACTGAAACATCCTAGCTGTGTGACTCTGGGCAAGTCACCTAACCTCTGAGTGAATTTCTCTTAGGTCACATTGAGAAGGAGATGACAGCCTGAATGTGGAGGGGGAGCTGAGTACTACACTGGCCCTTGTTCCACCGATGAACACCCACTAAAAAAGAAATAAATCAGGGGCAGCTAGGTGGCGCAGTGGATAAAGCACCGGCCCTGGAGTCAGGAGGACCTGAGTTCAAATCCAGCCTCAGACACTTGACACTTACTAGCTGTGTGACCCTGGGCAAGTCACTTAACCCCCATTACCCCCCCCCAAAGCTTTTAAAAAAAAAAGAAAGAAAGAAAGAAATCAAATGCCAAGCATTGTGTTAGGTCCTGAGGGTACAAAGGCAAGAATTCTACTGGGAAGGAGAAAATGTACTCAGAGAAATCCATACATAGTAAATATGAAACAATTTCAGTGGATAGCAAGAAGCCCCTAAGGATTAGAAGGACCAAAACAAGCTTCCTTTGAGAGGCGGCACTTGAGTGAGCCTTAGAAAAGAGCCAGAAGTTCTAGGAGGTAGAAGTGAAGAGGGAGAGCGCATTACAAGCAGGGGGAACAGGGGTACAGCCCGTGCAAAGAGGTTTGAGATGAGCACGAACAAGAGGGAGGAGGACAGTTTAGCTGGAACTGTGGTAGTGATGTGAGACTATGCTGTAAAGACATGCAAGAACCAGACTGGGAAGGGCTCTAAATGCCCGACAGAGGATTTGTACTTGATCCCAGAGGGAAGAGGGAGCCATGGAAGTTTCTTGAGCAGTCAAGTTGAGGGATATGGCCAGACCTGTGCTTTGGGAAGATCACCTTGGTGGCTCTGTGAAAATTGGACTGGAGAGGGGAGACTCGGGAAGTGTTCTAGCCGGGCTGAGGCTTTCTGTTCCCTGGGAGGGCTGATGCATCAGCTGCTAACACGTCTACAAAGATTAAGACAGATTTCTTCTGTGACCCTGGGCTGCTATTTGCCTATGTGTACAGGTGGTCCCCTTCTTGCCTCCCCTGGCTGAAGGGAGGAGGAACGAGCTGACCTGGAGGATGGATCCACGCCAGAGCTGGAGAGGAATGTGCAAGAGATAGCCAAGGGGCTGTCCGATCTCCTCGGCCGGCCGACTTTGCACAAGGCCCCTGGGTCCTAACTCTCTTTATTTCGCCAACCATCTGGTGCTCAAAGACAGAGGAGGCGCCAGCTGGTTTGGCTCAGTCCAGAGTGAAAAAAAATGGCCAAAACTTGGGATCCCGCCCCGTGGAGGCTGTCAGGGCCCCAGTCAGTGGATCAGATCATCGGCCTCCAATTCATTGTGCCTCCATATTCCCAGGAAGAAGCCGTTTCCAAGTTCTGTGAGCCCGTGTCTTCTACTTAACTTTTCTGATGGGAGGTGGGAGCAGGGAAAGTAGAAGGGGTGGGGAGGAGAAGGAGGGGTCACTGGCACACTGACAGGGTTGGCCTACAGGGAGAGATCTCAATAAACTCAATAGAGTGAAGGATTTGTTTGGAGATGTGGGTTCCGGGGCCTGCCCCTTACTAGTTGTGTGACCTTGGGCAAGTCATTTGGCCTCTGAGTTTTAGTTTCCTCATCTATAAAAGATCAATGACCAATTTTGTACTCCCAACCTCCCAGGCCATCATGAAGATAACCCTTTATTAGATTATAGGATGTATATTTTAATATTATTTGGGGGGGGGAGGGCAATGAGGGTTAAGTGACTTGCCCAGGGTCACACAGCTAGTCAGTGTCAAGTGTCTGAGGCCAGATTTGAACTCAGGTCCTCCTGAATCCAGGGCCAGTGCTCTATCCACTGCGCCACTTAGCTGGGCCCTAGATTATAGGATTTAGAACTAAAAGGGACTTCAGAGACCACCCAGTTCAACTACCTCATTTTACAGATGAGGAAACTGAGGCCCTTAAGGGTTAAGCAATCCCAAACTCTACTTTCCCGAATTTTCCTATTTCCACTGAAAGTACTGTCATTCCTTCCACGCATTCCTCCAAGCACCCATGTTCCCAGCCTGAGTCCTCCCCCACCCTTCCCTCTCCTTCTCTTTCCTGTCATCAGTTCCCAAGTCCCATTGCATCTGCCTCCCCAACACCCCTTGTCTCTGTTCCCTCCTCCCTACCCAAGCCACCACTCCCCTCACTCAGGCACCTGTCCCTTCTCATGTGGACTCTTGCAGTGGCTTACTAAGACATGCCCCTGCCTCCAGTCTCTGCCCACTCTAGTCTGCCATCTGGATAGATGCTGTGGAGTTATTTTCTTAACCTGTTGGTCTGACCTGGTCACTCCCCGACTCAAGAAGCTTGAGGGGCTCCCTATTGTCTTTAAGTGTGACCAAGAGCTTGCCCTGTGAGGGAGTGAGGTCCTAGACATGAGGCTCAATCCAGCCCCTCCTTTTACAGAGGAGAGAGCTGTCAGTATTATTGTCTCCCTGATGCAGATGGGGGACCAAGGAGGACAGCTATTCGGCCTCTTGCCTGGCATCACACAGCGAGTGTCAGAAGCAGGATTCAAACCCAGGCAGAAACTACTTCTTCCCCAGCATGTTAAGGTTCCTAAAGGGTGTTACTCACAACAACCCTAGGGGAAAAGAAGCGTCTACACGGCAGCCCATTTTACAGATGAGGAAACTGAGGGGGAAAGTGACTTTGAGAGGGTCATACGGCTCTCTGGGCTCTAAGACTAGAGCGTGTTCTCTGCTAAAGGACCAAAGCTTTCACAAAGAGCCATCTGGGTGTTTTCCCACTTATCTCCAAAGTACTTTGTGTCCATTATCTCCTTGGACCCTGGCCACAGACAGCCCTGGGAGGGAGACGGGGCAGGGATCCCAGAATCCCAGAGCTGGGAAGGCCCTCCTCCAACTGGTACTTGATCCCACTACAGCACATGCACATACATAACACGTGCACACGTGCACACGTGCACACATGCATAGCACAATGTATGCACACACATGCACACATGTGAACGCTTTCTCAGTTCACAGAAGACTCCTAAAGGTCAGGGGAATCCCCCAAAGTCACACAACAAATGGCTGAGTCACGACTGAACCCCACTTTCCTGACTCCATTACTCCTCAGACATCTGAGGCTGAGAGCCAACAGGACTGGATTCAGTGGGGAGGGCCTTAGGGACCATGTCACTACCTCATTTTACGGATGAGAAACTGAGCCCCAGAGGAGACACGACCTGCCCCAAGCCACACAGAGCTGGGGTTTAAGTCCAGGTCCTTCAACTCCAAATCTCTCCCTCTTCCCATTGTATTACCCAGCATTCCTTCCTCTCCCCTTGTACCCTGCCTTGAAGCAGGAGAAGGGAGTCGCAATGTGATGGATGGTGCCCTGGAGATGACAGACTTCCCTCTCCGCCCCCTTTCTAGCCATGACTTGACCAATGGTGTAGGCCAGTGTAGGGCACAAGGACCCCCACGGGGCTGAAGCCAGAGCTACACCGCTGCTGTCTGGCCTAGGGAAAACCCAGAAAGGTCGGGAGACACTTCTAATCAATAAAACCTTCTTTGTCTGGGTGAGAAGCCGCCAACGCGGAGTGCTGCATGCCCCGTCAGACTCAGCGGGCGTGTCAGCGGATTTTGCTAAAGTACCTTTCCCTCTCTTTCTTTTTTTCTATTCCTTGTTACTGGGGAGGGATTTTTGGGAAGGAGGGGTTCCAATATACATGCATACACATGTGTACACAATGCATGTTTGTGTCAATTCACACATGTGTACAACAACACGTATATGAATACAACACATGTGCATATATCAATGTACACATAAATGTCTATTTAATGGTAGACCAGATTGTCTGTTAGACAACATATTATTTATATATTATATATTCATATAACAGTATATATTCATATAGAAAATCAATATATTGTCCGATCTCCTCGGCCGGCCGACTTTGCACAAGGCCCCTGGATATATATATACATATATATACACACATAGACATACACATACACACACTCATACACATATACATAGTTTTGTCCTCTGGACATCCCCAAACCCATTATTTTCTCACAACATACATATATGCAATACACGTGCAATACACATATACACACTCATACACATACACATGCACGTATACATACAATGCAACACACACGTACAAATACACATACATACACTCATGTAGTATACACACATATGCACATTCACATACTCATATACATACATATACACACACCCATACACATAAAAAACACATACACAATACTCCATGTACACATACACATATGCTTCCATATATTAATAGGAAGTGAACCTGTGGTTTTCACTGACATTACTTCACTGATAGACGGAATTCTCAGATAAGGAGACCCCCTCTACCAATGCAGGTTGGCGCCTTCTCTGCAACTTGTAGCCTTAGAGAGTAGCTTAGAATGTGGAGAGGTCGTGACTTGCCCAAAGACACACAGCCAGGATTGTGTCAGAGGTAAGACTTGAACCCAGCTCTCCTTGACTCCAAGGCCAGCTCTGTATCCACCATTCTATGCCACCTCTCTTAGAAATGAAGGTGATGTAAAAATGAAAGAGATCAATACAAATTTTTAAAAAATAATTTTCAAAAAAGGAATTTCATTGCTAATCCACTTTTGGTGGAGTTGTGAAAAGATCCAACCATTCTGGAGAGCAATTTGGAACTATGCCCAAAGGGCTAGAGAAATGTGCAGACCCCTTGATTCAGCAATACCACTGCTAGGTTTATATCCCAAAGACATCCCCCAAAAGAGAAAAAGACCTATTTGTACATAAATATTTCTAGCAGCTCTTTTTGTGGTGGCTAAGAATTGGAAATCAAAGGAATGCCCATCCATTGGGGAATGGCTAAATAAACTGTGGTATATGGTGGTGATGGAATATTATTGTGCTATAAGAAATGACAAGCAGGATGATTTCAGAAAGGCCTGGAAAGACTTATATGAACTGATGTATAGTGAAGTTATCAGAACCAAGAGAACATTGTGCACAGAGACAGCAATAACCTTTGATGAAGAACTGTGAATGACTTAACTATTCTCAACCATACAACGATCCGAGACAATCCCAAAGGACTGTTGATGAAACATACTATCCACCTCCAAAAAAAGAACTGATATTGATGGAACAGACTGAAGCAGGCAATTTTTCACATTCTTTCATTTTTTTTCTTTTATTCAAGTTTTCTTATACAAAATAACTAATATGATAATGTTTTACATAGTTGCACATGTATAACCTATATCTGATTGCTTACTGCCTCAGGGAACAGTTAGAGGAGGGAGGGAAGGAGGGATAAAAAATGGAAGCCAAAACTATAAATAAAAATGTTTATTACTTTAAAATTTAAAAATTAATAAAAATGATTTTTAAAAAAGGAATTCTGTGATGTAAATTCTGATTGATAAGAGTTTATGGAGTATAGGTGCCCCGAGATGGAGGATTATTCCAGGGGGTAATGCCTCACAGATATTTCTCCTTCCCCCCGTCCCGAGGCAATGAGGATTAAGTGACTTGCCCAGGGTCACACAGCTAGTAAGTGTCAAGTGTCAGAGGCCGGATTTGAACTTAGGTACTCCTGAATCCAGGGCCGGTGCTTTATCCACTGCACCACCTAGCTGCCTCCTGATATTTCTCCTTTTTAACCTCTTGTTTTGGGAACAGTTAATCAAATTAACTACCTTTCCTGGATAGAAATGAGTCAATCACTTGCCCTATGGCTTCACATCATTGTGACTTCCCAGACCCAAACATTCTTCCCTGGATACCACTTCCTCTATGAATTATCTTCAACTGTTAGAATGTAAACTATTTGAGGGCAGGAACTGCCTTAGTAGCTTGTAGTTCCAGCACTTAGCACGGTGCCTAGCATGGAATAAGTGTTTAATAAATGTTTTCTCATTCATTCATTCATTCATTCATTCATTCATTCATTCATTCATTTATTCATTCATTCACTCACTCACTCACTCATTCATTCATTCAAAATCAATCCTTCTCTAGCTACATTAAGAAACACCAGTCATGCTCACTGCAGTCAACTCTCTGTAGAGAACCTCTCCAGCTCAAGGATTTTAGGGATCTCAACCACTTCATTTTACTGAAGAGAAAATAGAGGTCTGGAGACATCGCCTGATTGGCCTGAGTTCACACACAGCAGGGTAAACAGCTGAGCCGGGATGATAATAACTAACAGACATTACCATAAAGGCAACTAGGTGGTGCAGCAGATAGAGTGCTGTGCCTGCAGTCAGGAAGACCTGAGTTCAAAACCAGCCTCAGACACTTACTAGCTGCATGACCCTGGGCAAGTCACTTCACCTCATTTGCCTCAGTTTCCTCATCCGTAAAATGGGCTGGAGGAGGAAATGAAAAACCACTCCAGGATCTCTACCAAGAAAACTCCACGTGGGATCAAGAAGAGTCAGACACAATTGAAAAACGACTGAACAAAAATGGTCTTAGTGGGCTTTAATGTTTGCAAAGTCCTTTGAATACATCATCTTATTTATCCCCAAAGAAGCCCTGTGAGGGGGGGACACTGAGTGGGATTATCCACTCTTTGCCGATAAGGAAACTGAGGTCCATAGATGTCAAATGATTTTCCCGGTTCACAAAGCTAGTAAGTGTCAGAGCAAGGATTTGAACCCAGGTCTCCTTAAGTGCAAACTTCCAACCACTGATTGAAAAACCCATGCTCTTGGCACTTCACTGTTCAATTTCTGTCTCTGAAAGGAGCAACAGGGATTTTTTTTTCAGGAAGGATATAATTGACACCAGAGGTTAGGGATCGTCCCCAACCTTCTTGGTCTCCCTTAATGACCGTTAGACATCTGCCATCCATGCAGTTATTTAAACCCTTCTCAACTCTGTCCCTGCTTTTGGCCTGGGCCCCTTCTTTGGCTAATGACTTCCATACGTTTCCTCTCTCCATATACCGTCATTTCCAGTTTATCCAAGAAGCCACACAAATAAACAAAAAGCTCAAATGACCAATGATTTTTTTCCTCAAGGCAGCATGATGAGGATGGATGGAGAAGCACAGATGGTTGCAGCTGGAAGGGCCGACAGTGGGCACTGCTCATTGGAGGAGCCCCCATCAGAGGAGCCCCTGAAGACTAGTCCTCCATCCTCTGCTTAAAGACTGCCAGGGACAGAGTATCCATTTCTCCCCAACACAGCGCGGGATCGTTTTCAACAGCTCTCATCATGAGAAAATTCCCTGTCTCACCAAAGTCCATCTCTGCAATTTCTGCCCATTTTTCCTAGTTCTGCCCACTGGGGTCAAGCAAAACAAGGCCAGTCCTGCTGAACATCCCTTCAGATCCCTGTCCTACCTAATTCTTCTCTTCTTCATTTTATCAATGTTCTTCTTGAAATGAGGCTCAGAACACAACATTCTGCATGTGGTCTAGAAACATTATTAAGAGCCTACTATACTTCAGGTATAAAAAAACGCTGGGGATTGAAAAAGAGGCAAAAGATAGCTCCTGCCCTTGATAAGCTCATAGTCTTCTGCAGGAGGCAACAAACAAATAAATCTGTGCAAAAATATAGGAGAAGTAAGAAGTAATTAGTGGAGGGGCAGCTAGGTGGTGCAGCAGATAAAGCACCAGCCATGGATTCAGGAGGACCTCAGTTCAAATCCAGCCTCAGACACTTGACTAGTAAGTACTAGCTGTGTGACCCTGGGCAAGTCACTTAACCCCCATTGCCCTGCAAAAAAAGAAAGAAAGAAAAAGAAAAGAAAAGAAAAAAAGAAAGAAAAAAAATTTTAAAAAGAAAGAATTAGTGAATTAGTGGAGAGAAGGCACTGGAATTTAGAGGGGTCGAGGAAAGCTTCCTATAGAAAGTGGGGTTTTAGATGGGGCTTGAAGAAAGCTGGGGAGGTGAGCGTTCCAGGCATGGGGACAGCCAGGGAATGCCCAAAGCTAAGGCATAGAGGGTCAAGAGGCCAGTGTCACTGGATCAAAGAGGACACAGAAGGGAGTAAAGTGTAAGAAGTTGGAGAGGGAGGAGGGGGCAGGTTATGAAGGGCTTTGAATGCCAAACAGAGCATTATAGATTCACTTCCGGAGGTGATAGGGAGCCACTGGAGTTTGTTGAGTGAGGGGAGGGGGTGACATAATTGGACTCAAATTTTGGGAAAATCACTTCAGTGGCTTAATGGAGGATGAACTGGAGGGGAGAAGATGAGGAAGGCAGATTGCAATAGTCCCGGCATGAGGTAAAAAGGGCCTGCACCAAAGGAGTATCTGTGTCAGAGGAGAGAGGAGGGGGTGAAAGATGCCAATGTTGCAAAGGTGACATCGACAGGCCTTGCCAACAGCTTAGTGATGGGGTTGGGGGGAGTTAGTGAGGAGTCCAGGATGACTCCCAGGCTGAGAGCCTGAAGGATGGGAAGATGGTTGTGCCCTTGACAGCAACAGGGAAGGTAAGAGGTGGGAGAGGGTTTAGAGAAAAAGATAATGAGTTCCATTTTGGACAGAGAGACATGGAAGACAAATGATAGAGCGGGGACTCAGGAAGGGACCACAGTATGCAGTTGAATTGGTTGACCAAGGAGTCAAAATGGGGAAAAGCAGAGAGATTGGTTAGTGCAGGGGAGATGACTTAGGAGAGAACTGAAGGGTCAAGAGATCGGGGGTCACACTCTAGATGAAAAATAGGGTTTGGCGAGGGGAGGAAGAGGGATACTTGGAAAGCCAATGGGTTATTGGTTGAACGAGGGGGCTTCCGAATTCTTGAACATGAAGGGGGTGCATTTGTGGGTGAGGGCAAGATGGATGGTTTGGCCATCTTTGTGCGTGGCTGAGTAGGGTGGGAGAGGAGCTCGAAGGAAGTGAGTAGAATGAGGAACTGATCAGTTAGGGTATTTGAGGAAGAGTCAGTATGCATATTAAAGTCCCCTGGTACGAGGGGAGGAATCCAGAGGAAAACCGTGAGCCAGGTACCGAACTCATTGAGGGAGGAGTAGGGAGGGAGGTCTGTAGACAACAGATGCCAGGATTCTGATTGGATGGGGGATGTGGATTGTATGTACTTTAAAGGAGGAGAGATTACTGAGAAATGGAAGGAGGGGGCGAACCTGGAAGGGGCCAAAGGAAAGAAGGAGGATTTCAACTCCCTCCTCACTCGGCTCAAAGGTCGAGATACCACTCTCTTAATTTAGACAATGATCACATAGACTAATTTAGTTAATGATAACTCACATCTATGTAACCTTTTAAGGGGTGTCAAATAGATTTGCATAGATGAGCTCTTAAAAATGTGCTAGGTAGATTTTAAAGGGATTATTGCCTGACTCGTTTTACAAATGGGGAAACTGAGATCAAAAGAGGTTAGATTGGAACTCAAAATTTTAAATAAAAAAATTTTAAGAGGTTAGATGACTTACCCAAGGTCACACAGCCAGTAAATATCTGGGGGCAGGGGTGTGTGTGAAAACCAGGTCTTCCTGGTTTTCTTCTTTGTGTTCTACCCATCCCATAAGACTTGTCAAACTCCGACATCCCCTGTTCTGAGGGCCCTCCTAAGCACTGACATCCTTTCCTCCTTCCAGACGTTTCTGGGGGTCATTGAAGCCTGTTTTTACCCAGGAGGGAGGGCAGCTCAAGGCTCCCTGTCCTCCCCCCCCCAACTTCAGACCCTGGGGCAGCCCCCTCAATAACTTTCATTTCTCCCCGGCGCCTCCGCAGAGCTTCCTCCCAGGTTATCTGACTTTTTCTACCCTTGAAACCACTTTCTTCTCTTTCCTAGAATCCTCTGAGGGAAAGCAGTGCGTCTTTCAGTTTCTATTTCTTGAGGGCCACACGTCCTGCAGGGCTTGTTTCCCGAAGGTTGGCTCACTTGGTGGTTTTAGTTCACACCAGATGTTCCACCTGGCATCTGGGGAGGGGGGGGGCTTCCTCCTTGTGCTTCCCCTCACTCTCTCAAAAGCTTTTCCAGCCAGTCAGAGTTGAGAGTTTGCACAGGCTCATTTGCATCTCTCTTCCTCTCCCAGCCACCATCAGACCTAGAGCCAATACTCATTCCCTGTGATGAATACACTGCCTTGGGTCACACAGGTGAGACCCTGTACACAGCAGATTCAAGGTTCAGAGGAGCATGTAGCCAATTTCTTGTGAAAAATTAAATTAAAAACATTTTTTAAAGAAGAAAAATCTTGCCTTTCTCCCTTTCACATTCCTTTCTCCACTTTGGAACAAGAGAAAACAAAACAGACACAGTCAAGCAAAGACATGCATGTCTTACTTTGCACCCTGAGTCCCCCACCCCTCTCTCAGGAAATGAATAGCAGGCTGCTTCATGGACACTCTGAAATTCTGGTTGCTCATTGCAGTGATCATTTCTTAAATCTTTTCAAGTTGTTTGTTTGTCTTTTCAATGTTGTTGGTATAGATTGTTTCCCTGGTTCTATTCACTTCACTTTGCATCAATTCACATGTCTTCCCAGGTTTTTCTGAGAGCATTCTGCTAGTCATTTCTTATAGTACAATAGCATTCCATCACAATCACATACAACTTATTCAGCCATTCCCCAGTTGATGGACATCCCGTCAATTTCCAATTCTTTGCTGCCACAAAAAAGCTGGTACAAATATTTTTGTACGTATGGGTCCTTTTTCATCCTTTCACCTCTTTGGGGTCACAGAGTTAATTTCTCGAGCTGTTGCACAAAGGCTTGAGGAGAGATTTGTGGAAAGCTGCAGAACTGATAAGGCTCCTGTGCTTCTATCTTCTCATTTGTAAAGTCAAGGACTCAGGGGCTTTTAATGTCTTTTCTAGCTCCAAATTAATATTCCTTCAATCAATAAGCACTTATTAAATACTTACTGTGTGCCAGGAACTAGGTTAGAAACTAAAGATCCAAGACAAAAACTTCAGAGAACCAAGAAGGTAGAGAGAAGAAATTAGAGAATGTTGGCTAGGTGAAACAAGGTGTCTGCATCCCATTAGACATTTGGATTTCTTCCTGGGTACTCATGGCTGCTTCTGTCTACTCAGTCCCTTACCCACTTGGGTCAGGGACCAAGACACCCAGGGAAATGAAAGGAAATATGGGGAGCTCAGCAGCAAGGTGAAACAAGGCAGGAGGATCTCTTTAGGTTTATTTCTTCTGTTTCCCAAACAGGCAGTTTTTCATAGATATGGGATTAACCAAGAGAGCTACCCAAAAGAGAACAAAGGGCTGTGGATCTTGCTTTGAATAAAGATGGAAAGGGGCAGCTAGGAGGTGCAGTGGATAAAGCACCAGTCCTGGGACAACCTGAGTTCAAATCTGACCTCAGACACTTGACACTTACTAGCTGTGTGACCCTGGGCAAGTCACTTAACCCTCACTGCCCCGCCAAAAAAATAAATAAATAAATTTATTTAAAATAATAATAAGGATGGAAAGAAAGGAGAATTCTGCAGCAACCTACAGAGACCCTATGTTTGTGTTTTTGCCAGTATCAAGTGACACTTAATTGTTTCTGCCAGTACAAAATGTAAGTTGGTCTCTCTCCTCAAGGACAGAAGGAAGCAAGCATTGGTTAAGCACCTACTGTGTGCTCGCATGGCACTGTGCTAAGCACTTTACAACAACCCTGGGAGTTAGGGGCTATTATTATCCCCACTTTACAATTGAGGAGACTGAGGCAGACAGAGGTTTAAAGTGACTTGCCCAGGGTCACATAGCTAGAAGTGTCAAGTGTCTGAGGCTAGATTTGAACTCAGGTCCTCCTGAATCCAGGGCCAGTGCTCTATTCACTGTGCCACCTAGCTGCCCCCTGGAAGGTTTCAGAGGATAAATTTGCTCTCCAGTCTTACTGACTCCAGTCCCAGAGCTCTATGCACTGCACTAATGAGCTGTCTCTGGGCATCAAAGGGCTGGAGAAATGTATTTCTTGCCCTTTAGGTTAGCAGGAAAAATAAAGGGATCTTTGAAGGAATGGAAGAATTCATTCATTCAAGAATGCTTCTAGGAGGAAGAAGAGAAGGAAAGAGATGAAAGGGAAGGAGGAAGAATGAATGTGACACAGAGAAGGTCTGGAAGGATCCACTGAGTATTTGGAGTGACTAGAAGAAGGCATTTCTTAGAAAGGTGGAGTTGCTCAGCTCTCATGTTGATCTTCTTTCCCAAGAATAATGTTCTTGGGGCAGCTAGGTGGCGCAGGGGATAGAACACCGGCCCTGGAGTCAGGAGTACCTGAGTTCAAATCCGGCCTTAGACACTTAAATACTTACTAGCTGTGTGACCCTGGGCAAGTCACTTAACCCCAATTGCCTCACTTAAAAAAAAAAAAGAATAATGTTCTTCAGAGTGAGAATGTTCATACCAAAATGAATTCTTTGGAAGGAAAGGTTTGGTCTACATGGTCTCTGGGATCCCATCTGCCTCTGGAATTCTGTGATCTTGTGAAAAGCAACCCCAAGACAAGGGAGGAGATTCCCAGCCTCTGACAATCTGTGAGCTGCCATCAAAGAGTTCAAACACCAGACTCAGATAACATTGAAAGAAGAGGCAGATGTGGTTACTGAGACATGACAGGTGACCTTTGAAAGACTAGAGAGCTAGAGACACCATAGAACTGGAGAAGGGAAAATGGGGTCCCAAGTGTTTTAAAAAGTTGGGGGAGAGAGTGGGGAAGAAGTTACATTTTGCAAATTGCAGACTGATCTGCTAGATTTCACTCTTGACAAAATTCTGGAGCATGTTAGTAAAGGGATGGTAAGTGAAAATCCAGAAAGTGAAGCAATAATCACAAAAAGCCATCATTGCTTTATCAAGAACAGGTCAAGATTCTCTTCATTTCCTTTGCTGATGGAGGTAGATAAGGGAGATGCTACAGCCAGATTTCTACAAAGAATCTGACAGCAGTTTTTATGGACATGATGGAGAGAGACACAGCATATGAGTTCAAATTCAGCTTCAGACAATCACTAGCAGGGACTCAATGTTTCTCAGCCTCAGTTGCCTCTGTTGTAAAATGAGTGTACTAACAGCACCTACTGTCCAATTAGAGCACATGTAAAGTGCTTTGCTAACCTTAAAATGCCCTGGAAATGCTAGCTGGTATTATTATATCACAATGCCCATGTTTTCGATAGCTTTTTGGAGGAGCTGATGCTTTGGATAACAGTCAGGGTCTAAAAAGGCATTGATGGGCAAGAGCATTGGGCAGGGAACAATGTAACTTTCTACCCCAGGATCAAAATCTGAACTTTGGGACACAGGGACATATGGCTAGGGAAGAGCATCAGTGACAACGAGCTAGGCATCTTAGGGGCCTGCGATACCAGCATGCATCATTGGTGAGCGCTGAGTGCTAAACAGTTGGTGTGATCTTGGGTTGACTTAGGAGATAATCGTTCTAGGACTAGGGTGGCATTAGCTGCACTTTATCCCTTGCCTTGGTCCCACCAAATCTCAAGTACAGAACTCAGTTCCAGGCCCCACATTTTTAGGAATGGCAAAGACATGGTGGAGTATATCCAGAAGGTGGTAACCAGGACGGGCCTTGAGTCCATGTCATATGAAGAGGACTTAAAGGCACTGGGGATGAGTAGCCCAGAGAAGAGAAGACTCAGAACTGGGGGGAGGGGGGCACACACTAGCCACCTTCTACTGTTTGAAAGATATTTCCTTGGCAAAGGGGTCCGATTTGTTCTGTTTGGTCCAAGAGGGCAGAATGAGGAACAGAAATCACAGAGAGGCAGATTAAGATTTGAAGTAAGGGGGCAGCTAGGTGGCGCAGTGGATGGAGCACCGGCCCTGGAGTCAGGAGTACCTGGGTTCGGATCCGGCCTCAGACACTTAACACTTACTAGCTGTGTGACCCTGGGCAAGTCACTTGACCCCAATTGCCTCACTAAAAAAAGAAAAAAAAAGAAAGAAAGATTTGAAGTAAGGAGGAACTTCCTAACAATGCAAGCTCTTCCCAAGTGGAAGAGGACAATAGCTCAGTGGTTAGTGTACTGAACCTGGAGTCTGGAAGCCTTGAGTCAAAACCTAGCTTCAGATAGTTCCTACTTGTGTGACACTGAGCAAACCACTTAACTTCTGCCTGCCTCAGTTTCCTCATCTGTAAAATAGGAATATTAACAGCTCTGTTGTGAAGATCAAATGAGATCATATTTGTAAAGTTCTGTGCAAGCCATAAGGTGCTATATATGCTAGCTATTAGTACCACCAGCACCAGCACCATCACCACCACTATTACTACTACTACATTACTTAGATTCCCTTTTCTGTCGGTCTTCAAGGAAAGCCTTGATCACCACTTGTGGACAATGAAGAGATTTTTGGTCAGAAGTGGGTGGGATGTCATGGTCTCTAGAGTCTCTTCTAACCCTTGGCTTTGGGGATCGGATCACTCTGCTTTAGTTTCCCCATTTGTCAAATAGGAATAGCAACCTCTGTCCTCAAGATAATAGCTGGCATTTATCATCTTGTTTTGTCTTTCCAACAACCCAGGGAGCTATCTATGCCCGTCTCTTATCTTAGGGATAAAATCCATTCAGTGGTAATTACCCATAAAGCAAAAATACATATAATAAAAATTCCATTTCCTCTTATTTTAATGGAGAAAATTAAGTTGCATTTCTGTATCACCCCCCATCCCAACCTCACCCCCTTTTCACCCAGCTATGTTCCAATAATAAATAAATATCTGTTTAGCCAATAACACTTACAGAAATAGTCATTTTCAGTTTTTCAATGACAGCTTCACTTTATGTCTTGCAATGCCAAATGCAGGTCTTGTGAAAAACCAGCACAGCTTCCCCATGAATAGGCCACACCAAACTCTAGGTCTGCTCTCCACCTCCAGAGAGAGGACTGATGAATTCTGAGTACAGATGCATATATATTTTTTGCAACATGGCTAATATGGAAATGTGTTTTGCATGACTACACATTTATACATGACATCATATTGTTTGCCTTCTCAATAGGTGGGGGAGGGGCTGGAGGGAGGGAGAGAATTTGGAACTCAAATTTAAAAAAAATTAATATTAAAAATAATTAAATAAAAGTAGCTCATCAAATGTAAAAAACAAACAAACAAAAACCCAGATCCTTTGGAAGAACTCTGCTGATAGCCTGGTTGGTGAGATTCTATGGACACAATGCACTCAGATTTTCGGAAAGCATTTAATGTTTCTCATGTTATTTTTATTGACAAGACGGAGAAAGCCGTGTTGAATGGTAATACCACAGGACAGATTGGGAGTCATTCACAATATTGGGAGAAAGAAAGCAAGGCTACTAAATGAACCCTCTCTAGGGCATTTATGGGAGGACCTGGGCAAGGGTCACGCAAGATGGGCAGGCATGAATCAACATCACTGAAGGGAACAACGAGATCTCAGATCCATTGACACATTTGAATATGCATATGGACTGGAGAAAGATATGGCCTGTGGGTGTTGGGGGAGGGTGAGAAGAGAGAAGTGGATTGAGTGAGTGCCAGCAAGGGTGAAGAAGAATAGGACAGTGAGGACAGTGATATAGAATTCCTTGACTTACACAGGATGGTGGACCGGGATGCTGTGATACTTGCTCCCCCAATTGTTTAGCCAATAAGCATTTATCTGGCACCTACTATGAGCCAGGCACTCTGCTAAGTGCTGAGGCTACAAAAAAAAAGGCAAAAGAAACAGACATGGGGCAGTTTGAGTTAACTTTACCTCCAGGTGGATGAACCTGAAACCCGTCTGTGAGCCCGTTGGGCAAGACATACTTATGGATCGATCAAGTCTTCAGAGCTCCCCATGGAGGTTTTTACCCAGGGGGTCACCCAATATGTTTTATGGAAAACAGAGGGAAGATGTGACCACTGACCCCAGAACCCTTTCTAGGACACCACGGGGTATTTCCTGGCCCTTGTCCCTTTTCTTTCTATTACAGTCACGCAGGTACAGAGAAGCACAGCCTTCTCAAAGGGGAACTGTCATTATCGACCTAATTCTCACCAACCAACAAAAAAGGAAGTGGTTACTGGGGCCAAAAATGATGGGAACATCATGAAGGGAAATGACCCCCCCAATCTCTGAACTTGTGAGAGAGAAGGAGGAGGAAGCCCCTTGGCATGGATTTGGGGAGCATGGATGTTTACAGTGTGCTGTTCATGCCTGCTTCTGGGTCCTGACTCCCCAAATCCTTGGGGTCCTCAGATACTTTCTGCACTCTCCCTCCCATCCCCCCTGCCTCAGGCTCCTGGAAGCTCCAGCTCTGCAAGGCTGGTCTTCTAGATGAAACAACACTGGCCATGAAGTACCCCCACCATCCACCTCTTTCCCTGCTACTTTTTTTGCTGCTGAAGTGAGCTGGAGGAAGTTATGGAACCTTGTGATTGTGTCCACTACCCATTTATGTTACCTTATCTCAACTGGGCCCTCACTGCAGCAAGGCCATCCTTCTACTCTGCCCTTAATCAACTCTACACCATTGACCAGAGTAGCCAGGCGATGCAGTGGTTAGAGCACTGAGCCTGAAATCAGGAAGACCTAACCTGGCCTCAAACACTTACTAACTGTATGATCCTGGGCAAGTCACTTAACCTGCTTTGTTGCCATTTCCTCATCTCTAAAATGGGCTGGAGAAGGAAATGGCAAAGTACTGTGGCAAGAAAACTCCAAATGGGGTCATGGAGAGTTGGACACAACTGAACAATAACACCAATGATCACTATAGATGCTCCGAACCTTTTCTTCTCTCAAGACTCCCATGGTCCCTTCTTCACTGAAGACCTTGGTTCATACTCTGAGGCCCTTCGTGGAGAACTCCTTCACATCTCAAATCTCTCTCCCATCACCTCTTCCCTTACATCTTCTCCTTCATGCTCATCCCTGATGAAAAGGTTGCCCTTCCTCTCAAGGCCAACACTTGACCTCTCTCCTGAGTTCCCTTTATATATCACCAACTGGGAGTACCCCCAGAGACATGTCAAACTTAAATTTATTCTGTTTGCCTCCCTTCTTCTGAACGCACACTGGCAGGGTCACTACAGTCTCAGAGTTATCCTTAGCTCCTTACTCATTCTCTCATCCCACATATCCAATCAGTTTCCTCTTCTGGCTTGTTCTACTTCTACCACATCTCTCTTATACATCCTCTTTTCTCCACTGAGTCAACCACCTCCTCTAGCTCAGACCCCATCATGTCTCTATTACTATAGACTTCCCCCTCCTTTTTTATCATTTATTATGTTTGTTTGCTTGTTTTGTTGTGAGGCAGTTGGTGTTAAGTGACTTGCCCAGGGTCACACAGCTAGTAAGTGTCAAGTGTCTGAGGCCATATTTGAACTCAGGTCCTCCTGATTCCAGGACCAATGCTCTATCCACTGTGCCACCTAGCTGCCCCTTTTATCATTTATTCTGAACGTAACAAACACCAAACAAAATTAACATTTCCATATAAATTATACAACAGGTAAAAATTATACTTGAAAGTGTGACTCTATTACACATAGTTTGGTTTATTTTAAAATATAGACTAAATTCAGCATGAAATTTTTGTTGTTGTTGGTTTTTTTTTTTGGTGAGGCAATCGGGGTTAAGTGACTTGCCCAGGGTCACACAGCTAGTACGTGTTAAGTATCTGAGGCCAGATTTGAACTCAGGTCCTCCTGAATCCAGGGCCGGTACTCTATCCACTGCACCACCTAGCTGCCCTCAGCATGCAATTTTTAAAGCAGTCCTGCTTATCTATGTTTCCTTCTGGTCTTTCATCTGGATTTGGGGGTGGGAAAATACTATTCCTAACTCCCTTCTTCCTTCTACTTCCCTACCCCCCAATCAATGGGGGGGAAAACAACTCTTTTTTTAAAAAAATCCAAACTCTTGTGACAAATATGCAATCACACAAAATAAACTTCCACATTGGCCATGTGCAAAAATGTTTGTCTTACTCTGCACCCTGAGCCCATCCCTCCTCTGCCATAAAGTAGGTCCCCTCAGTCCCCTGGAATCCCAGTTGGTCTTTACTTTGCATCAGAGTTCTCAAGTCTTTTCGAAATCTATTGTCTTTACAATGTCATTATTATTGCATAAATCATGCTCCTGGTTCTGCCCACATCAGTCTGCATTGCTTTCTACATATCTTCCCTGGTTTTTCTGAAGCCATCCCCTTCACCATTTCTTAAAGGTCATTCATATTCCATTCCATTCACATGACATAATTTGTTCAGCCATTCCCTGGCCAACAGCCATCCTCTTAGTTCTGTGCCACCACAAAAAGAGCTGCCCTGAATACTTATGCCCATACAGTTCTGTTTCCTTTTTCTTTGATCTCTTTGCGGATGTAGACCTAGTTGTGGTATCACTGGGTTGAAAGGTATGCAGTTTTTGGCTTTTTTACTTTTTGGTCATGGTTCCAAATTGCTTTCCAGAATGGAGGACCAATTTATAGATAACCCCGAACAGTGCCCTAATGTGCCTGTTTACCACAGCCCCTCCAACAATTGTCATTTTCCCTTTTTTGACATTTTGGCCAATTTGATGGGCTTGAGGTTGCCTTACTTTTCCAGTAGCCTTCTCACTGGTCTTCCTGCTTCAAGTCTCTCCCACTCCAGATAATCCCCCTCTCAGCTGCCTTTTCCTAAGACCTAGGTCTTACGTTTCATCATCAATTAGCGACAGTGGCTCCTTACTACCTTTAGGCTCAAAAATAGAGTCCCCCATTTGGCATTTAAGGCCCTTCCCAGTCTGGGTCCTTCCTACCTTCCCAGGCTTCTTACTCATCTTCATCTTCATCTGTCACAGTCATCTGAGAATGAAGGACAAACAACAAAACCAACAATTTATCTTCATGTATTCTGTGTTCCAAACTGGCTTCCACCTTTGGGCCCTTGTATTGCTAGTCTCACCAAGGCTCATGATTCTCCCTCCTCACCTCTGCCTCTCAGAATTCCCAGCTTCCTTCAGAACTTGGCTCAAGTACCACCATCTCTGTGAGATCCTTCACCATCTTGGTTGGCTCCCCTGGATGTGCTCCACCTTCTCAGTGTGGCTTCTCAAACTTGGGACTCCCAGGACTGGACATTATGCCCTGTCTGGCTGGAGTAGATGACAGTGAGGCCAGCACCTCCTTATTCATGGGTTCTGCCTCTTTTCATATCACCAAGACTGGACAGACCACAACCAAAGTTACGGAAAGGACTGGAAGATGGGATTATTATTTTGTTGTTTGGTCATTTCAGCCGTGTTCATCTCTTTATAACCCCATTTTGGGATTTTCTTGGCAAAGGTACTGGAGTGGTTTGTCATTCCTTTCTCCAGCTCTTTTTACAGATGAGAAAACTGAGGGAAAAGGGGTTAAGAGATTTGCCCAAGGTCACACAGCTGGTAAGTATGTCTGAGGCTGGATTTGAACTCATGAAGGTAAGTATTCCTGATTCTAAGCCTAGTGCTTTATCCACTGCACCACCTTTAATCATCTCTGACAAACTTAGAGAAAAGAAGACAGTTTTTTGCAGGATTGCATAAGGGCAAACAATCCCATTTTCTTTTATTTTTTCCTAAAATATTGAGATCTTTTGTTTTCATATCACTTTAATTTTCCTTTTTTTTGAGGGTAGAATATTACTTTTTTTCATCCATTTTAATTGATATTCTTTTTCATGTTGCCTAAATTTCTCCTCCTCCTAAAATCCTTCCTCCTCCCCCTACCCAAAGGCCATCCCTTGTAACAAGGAATTTTTTTTTAAAAAGAAAAGTAATTTTCAGTGAAACAGATCTGACATTACATTCAATGTTCCCCATCTGTGAACTCTGACCTCTGCAAGGAGCCTGGGGAAGTGTCTTCCCCTATCTCTTCTGTGGGGCCAAGTTTATTGCTTATAATTTTGCAACATTCAGTTTCAAGTGTTTTGTGGGTTTTGTTCTTTCTGTTACACTGCTCTGGTAATGCCTCTTTGCATCAGTTCATGTAAATCTTTCCACGCTTCTCTATGTCATGGTGGCATCTGGCACATACACTGTCCCCATGGGTTTGCTAAGATGGCATCATTCACATGGAGGATAATAGGGAGTTGCTTCTGGGAAAATCAGGGGGCCTGGCGCTTGGATGGACATTCTGTAACTGGTTCCAGATGGCCTACCACATGCTTGGAAGGAGTCTTTTTTTCTTACATATTGTTGCCAAAATTGTCCGAATCTTCAAAAGGGCTTGAGTTGGTACCGGCCATGTCTTTGATGGTGTTCATGTCTGGAGGAGGGAGATGACTCTATCACTCATAGCTATACCTTCTTCTCTCTCTCATCCATGTGGACCTCAAGAAGACCCCCAAGGCTTGGGCCTTTGGCCTTTTCATTTGCTCTTTTCTATCCAAGGTGCAGGGATTGGAGTCTCCAATCTGGGCCAAATTAATAAATTCCATCAACAATGAATGCCATTAACGTGCCTGTCTTCCCACAGCCCCTCCAACATTGCCTCTTCTTATTTTTTTGTTATCTTTGCCAATTAGCTGAGTGTGAGGTGAAACTTCAAAGTTGTTTTGATCTACATTTTTCTTATTATTAGTGATTTGAGCAATCTTTCATATGATTTGATAATATCCTAGCATTAATAATTCGCAATGCTTCTTTTGAGAACAGTTTGTTCATATTCTTGGATCACGCATTCATTGAGGAATGACTCTTGGAAATAACCCCATTTTCTCAAATTATAGGACAGTGAGCTTGATTTTGATTCCTGGCAAAGTCCTAGGAAGGAAGGATTAGGAAAGAGATGGTAAACACTTAGAAAAATAGATGGAGATGCCACAGACATAGCTTGGCTTCATCAAGAACAAGTTCTGCCTTAAGAGGCACCGGACTACTGGGGCAGAATGTTGCATACATCATCAGATGTGCTCATTGTTTCCAGTGTTTTTACTTGTTTTTATTTATTTAATCTGTAGAATGTGTGTGTCTGTGGGGAGAAGGGGAAGTCGGGATTTTTTTCCCCTTCCAGATATGATGGTAACACAAAGACAAAAAAGACCTCAAAAAAATCTAAATAATAGGTCACACCAGTATAACCCCATTTCTGTTTTTGATGAGCTTACTGAGTTGGCATATTAAGAGAAGGCTGTATACATAGAGGCCAGCAAACTATTCAATAAAGTTTCTCGTGCCATTCATGTGAAAAAGATGGAGAGATGTGGCTTTACTGATAATGCATTTAGATTGAATCAGAAATGATTGAGTGGGCAGCCCCAAAGCATAGTCATTAACCATTCAATGTCAGCTGCATGGAGGCCTCCAGTTCGCCTGGGGCCCCAGAGATCTCTGCTTGACCTGCTCAATGATCGTCCCAAGAGCATAACAGTGTAGTTATCCAATGGGCCACTGATCCCCAGACTGGGAGGGATCACTGGACTGAATCTGATCAAATGGAATTCAATAGGGATAAATATAAAATCGTACACTCGTTTTCAAAGAATCAATTTCACATGTACATGACCTGATTTTCAAGATATTAGCTATACACAGTTATAATATACACCATATAATAGATACATGTTATACATAGCTATGTATAGTAATATGTGCTATATGTAGAAATCTATACCTTATATATAGCTATATGGAGAGTAAAATGTTATATATAGCTTTAAAGAGTAATAGGTGATATATAGTATGTGTGTCTCTACACACACATACATATGTGTGTATATGTTTGTGTGTATGTGTGTGTATGTGTGTAAAACATACATCTCTCTCTCTAAAGATTTGGAAGTTTTCATGAACTCTAAACTCGTAAAATTATATTATATTTATCTATATCAATACATAGTCATATATGTGTTTTATATCTATATATGTATTGTGTATGTATATATAAGATTTGGAAGTTTTAGTGAACTGCAAAGTCACTGTGAAGCTATATATAAAAACTAGATAAAGTATAATTTCTTTTATTGCCCTGCTATATGGAAACTTTCTATTTTATGTATGGTTTCACTACTAAAGCTCCCAAATTGGTTTCCTGTATATTACAAACATTGTGTGTGTGTGTGTGTGTGTGTGTGTGTGTATTTGTACATGCAAAGGGAATTTAATACATACTTTGGGAGTGATGGGGACGGGGACTGCTCTCATCAATGTAAGGAACTCTCTAGTGAGGAAACTCCTTTGGCCAGTGCAGTTTGGCACCTTTTTATCATCTCAGAAAATTCCCCGGGGGCCAAGAAGGTGAGTACCTTGCTCAGGGTCCCACCACATTCAGAAGCCTGCAGGGCTGCAGAGGGCGGGAACCCCGGGTGTATTCTCCCCAGGTCAGACCTGGGTTCAGTTCTGAGAGCCACAAAAGGTGGATAAGATGGGCCTCGTCTAGGAGCTGACCAGCATGAGAAAAGGCCTCAAGCAGAAGGAGATCCTTGAGAGAACTGGCCCAGCCATTCTGAGAAGCCATTTGGAGCCATCTTCCGGTCTCTAACCTGTGCATGGCCTGTGAGTGGCTGACCAAAACATAGCTGGGAATGTGATGAGAGACGACTGTGTTCTGCAACCTGTGTGCCTCCCAGAGAGAGGTTTGAGATTCAGGAGGGTGCTCCCATGCCTGACACTCCCTCTCCCCACTCCTCACACTGCCACTGGCCGTCTGCCATGTTGGTGATGCTTCTCCCTCCTCCCCTCCGCCTCTTGGCTTTCTTCAAGCCTCATCTCAGATCCCACTTGATGCACCTTCTCCTCATCTTGCCTATATCTTGTATGTGCACAGGTGTTTGCATATGGTCTCCACTGTTAGACAGGGAGCTCCTTGAGGGTAGGGACCATGTCTTTGCCTTTCTCTGTATCCTCGGTGCTGAGCACAGGGCCTGGCCCATAGTAGGTGCTTGATTGACCTCAGAAGCCAATTAGACCAACTCATGCAGGGGAAGAATACCCACAGTAACAGACTCGACAGATGGTCATCTGTCCTCCACCATGTGAAGCCCTCTGGTGACAGGGAGCTCACCACCTCTCCCAGCAGCTCTGCTCATCGGGAAGCTTCTCCCGAACACAGCCCTTACGTCTCCTCGGGTCTTCTCTCCTCCAGGTGAAACACCCCTAGTTGGTTCATCACATGAGAAGGACGCCATGTCCTTCCCCACCCCAGTTGTCTTCCTCTGGACTCTCCCTGGCTTATTGGTGTCCTTTCTAAATGACCTTTGTCACTGTGAGGCATTACCCAGGTGTGGATTTTATTATTATCCTCAGGATCTCTATTAATTGATCAGGAGGAAGGGGAGACTTATAGAGGGCAGTGGACCCTGGAGCCCCATTTCAGATCCTAGCTAGGTGACCCTGGGCAAGTCATTTAACATCCTTCTGCCTCAGGTTCCTCATGTAAAATGGAGATAAAAACAGCTCCTACTTCCCAGGGTGGTTGTGAGGTTTAAAAACAACAACAAAAAAACCCAAAAAGCAAATGTCATAACAGTGAATGTTTCTCCGGCGCTTTAAGGCTTGCAACATATTTTATAAACATTATACTTGTGAATATCCTTTATCCTCACATCAATCCTGGAGGGGGGATCTGCCTTAATCATTCCCATTTTACAGATGGGGAAACAGTCTCAGAGAGTTTGATGACTTTCCCAAGGACGCGTGGCTACTCAGAGTTGGAGGAAGGATTTGAACTCAGGGCTTCTAGATTCCAAGTCCAGTGTTCTGCCTCTTATGCCCCCTGACTGACTCCATACAAGTCTGTGAATGTCAGTTACTGTTAGGGACGATGACAGCTCCTGTTCCCATTATCGGAGCCCTCGGCTGCCAGCCCAGTGGCCTGACCTGATGTGCATCATTTCAGCTTGTTTGGTGAAGGCGCTCTTACCAGGGGTCACGCTGTACATTTGGAGCCACATCCTACCTTCCCCCTCAAAGGGCCTCGAAGGCTGACCCAGGGTGGGGGCTCACCTAAAGGAGCGGTGTCCTCAGGGCCCAACGGCTCCCATAACAAGACTCAGCACATCTGCCCTGCTGGCTGGCTCCTTTCGACTGCCTCCCGAGGCAGGCTGGGAGTTCTCCCTGCCTGAGCCTCCAGGCTGGGGCTGGTTTGGATTAGAGAGCAGCTGATGCCTTCTGGACATCGTGAGGGAAAACATTGTTGTTGGAGGCCGTTCCCAGGTCGGCAGAGACCACTTCCCCACTCTGGTATGCTGGAGCACAAAAGCCATTCGCTGGCAGAATCGGAGCCCTCTGGGCGGACGGCCCCCTCCCTGCCTCCCCAATGAGGCCCGCAAGTCGGGCAGGCCCGGGGTAAACTGTCTGCTGCCCCATGGATCCACCTCCCTGGGAACCGGGCACTAATGGTGCCCAGGCAAGAGGCTGTCCAGACCTGCCCATGACTCCTGCTCGCCCAGGGCCCAGGTGCTGGGCTGAGCTGTTGTCCCCACTGGAAAGAGAGGCAGGAGCCAGGAATAGGAAGGGGCCCAGGAGTAGGATCAGGCCAGAGGCAGAGCCTGGGGGGAAGCAGGCAATGGGGAGGTGGGCAGAGGCTACCCAGACTTTCCTAGATGCCAAGGCCCCAGGACTTCTGACCCTACTCCAGGAGGCAGGTTTCTCCTCCTATCGGACCAAAAGTTACCAGAGCAGCTACCTCTCCTCTCCTACACTCAGGCCTTCATCTCCCCTCACCTGCACCTTTGCACAAGCCTCCCAAGTGGTCTCCCTGCCTCACATCTCTCCTATCTCCAAATCCATCCTCTGCACACCATACCAAAGCCTGCCCCTGCTCATGTCATTCCACTGCCAATCCTCCTCCTCTTCCCCTCCTCCTCCTCTTCCTCATCCTCATCCTCCTCCTCCTCCTCCTTCTCCTCTTCCTATTCCTATTCTTCTTCCTTTTCCTCCTCCTCTTCCTCTCCTTCTCCTCCTCCTCCTCCTCTCCAGGATCACGTGCAAACTCTTCAGTGTGGCTTTAAAGCATGTCATAACCTGCTTCCCACCTACTTTTCCGACTCCCCCATAAGTGCTCTACATTTTAAACAAGCAAGCCTACTTGCACATTTCTTGTCACCATGCCTTTGCATAGGCTGTACCGCCTACCTGGGAACCATCTCCAGCCATTCTGATATCTATATCTATGTATATATTGATATCTATATAGATATAGATATATCTTGCCACTGGACCCAGATGACTCTGAAGGAGAGAGTGAGGTTTGTGACCTTGCACAGCCCTCCTTCACTTAAATCCAATTCAGTGCAAGTCATGACATCACCTCCCCAACATCATGGCCCTCTTCAAGAATGAAGGAGGGGGGGGGCAGCTAGGTGGTGCAGTAGATACAGCACTGGCCCTGGAGTCAGGAGGACCTGAGTTCAAATCCGGCCTCAGACACTTGACACTTACTAGCTGTGTGACCTTGGGCAAGTCACTTAACCCCCATCCCCCCCCCCCCCACACACACACACAAAAAGCAAGAATGAAGGACAAACAACTCCCTACCTGGAATGCCATCCCTACTTACTTCCAGCTCTCAAAAGCTCTAGCTTCCTTTAAGGCTGATCTCCTACATGAGGCATAGCCTGACCCTCTCAGTTTTATGAGTCATGCCATCAAAATTACTTTGCATGTGCTTGTATTTACTTGTACATGTTGTTTCTCCCACTAGAATGTAACCTCCTGGAGGGCAGGAATTGTTTCATTGTTTTTGTTCTCTCTCTCTAGAACCTAACATAGCACCTTGCACATAGTAGGTGCTGAATAATTACTTATTGAATGGCTAATAGGGAAATACATTTTGCATGATTTCACATGGATAATTAATATCTTGCCTTCTCAATGGTGGGGAGAGAGATTGGAAGGGAGGGAGAGAATTCAGGACCAAACTTTTTAAAAGGAATGTTAAAAAGAAACAAACAATAAGTTATTTAAAAAATTATTTGTTGGGGGCAGCTAGGTGGCGCAGTGGATAGAGCACCGGCCCTGGAGTCAGGAGGACCTGAGTTCAAATCCAGCCTCAGACGCTTGACACTTACTAGCTGTGAGACCCTGGGAAAGTCACTTAACCCTCATTGCCTCAAAAAAAAAATTATTTGTTGAATAAAAGTGATGAGTTCAAGAGGAAGGTCTTAGCCTCCTCTTCATTGCAGGTGGGCAGTTGGTTTAACACAGAGTGTTGGATTTAGACCCGGGAAGGCTTATGTTTCAATCCTGCCCTAGGGATTTTCAGCTGTGTGACCCTGGCAGATCACCTAATTTAGGTCTGCTTCAATTTCCTCAACTATAAAATGGGGATAATAGCACCTACTTCCCAGGGTTGTTCTGAGGTATAATTAGTTGTAAAGAGCTTTGTGAAAACTTAAGTGTAGTTGTTAGAAGACAGACACACTCACTGGTGTGGAGTGGTTTGAGCAGAAGCCTTCCTGGAGGAGCACAGTCGATAAAGCACCAGCCCTGGATTCAGGAGGACCTGAGTTCAAATCCAAACTCAGACACTTGACACTTACTCGCTGTGTGACCCTGGACAAGTCACTTAACCCTCATTGCCTTGCCAAAAAAAGAAGCCTTCCTGGAGGCCCAGGGATGGATGGTCAAGAGCCCAGTTCATCCTCCTTCCTCTGAGAAGGCCCCTCTATGAATAATCGCTGTTGTTCTAAAGAGAGGTTCAGTAACAGCCACAGTAACACACTTCTTCAGTTGGAAGCCTGACCGGACCCCAAGTCTCAGGCTTTGGCCCAAAAGACAGAAGAGGTATTTTTCCCTAGCCCCTCCCCTTTCTCCGCCCAGCCAGAGGCTGCCTCACTTGGTCTAGTGAAGGGAGCACCACGTTTACAATTTGGAAAGTCAAGCCCAAGTGCTGGTTCTGCTGCTCCCTAGCTGTGTGGCCCTGGGTACATCCCTCCTCCTCTGAGGGCCTCATTTCCTCACCTGCAAAATGAGGGGGTTGGGCTAGGCACCCTCTGAGGTCCCAGACAACCTAAGTCCACCAGCTTGTGATGATGTCCAAGGTCCCTTCTCCCTGGAATGCTCTGCAGTTCTTCATCACAGGCTGGGGCTTGGGTGATGAGGGCACCAGGATTGGAGTCTCCGAGAATATCTGCTTGAAGCCCAGCTCTGGGTGGATCTGGGCAAATCACCTCCCCTCTGTGGGCCTCATTCTCTTCATCTGTAAAATGGGGTGAGGGGACTGGAAGATCCTTAAGGTCCCGTCTAGGACTAAATGTTTGCTCCTTTGGTCATGAATCACATGGTGACTCACAATGTCACACTCCATTTCCTTATATGTAAATGGGAACAGTGGCGAATACTACACCTGCCTCAAGGGGTATTGGGAGTAAAGCTTTTTTGTAAATTGGAAAGTGTGATTGAAATGTGGGAAATAGTTTTATGAAGCACAGTAACCAGCTGCTCAACCAGCACTGGGAGAGGCCCCTTAGAACGGGGATGTCAGAGCTTGGGAGGGCCTTTAGAACAGGGGATGTCAGAGCTGGGAGGGGCCTGAGAACAGGAGATGTCAGAGCTTGGGAGGACCCTTAGAACAGAGGATGTCAGAGCTGGGAGGGACTTAGAACAGGGTATGTCAAAGCAGAAGGGCCTTAGAACAAGGGATGTCAGAGCTGGGAGGGGCCTGAGAACAGGGGATGTCAGAGCTGGGAGGGGCCTTAGAACAGGGCATGTCAGAGCTGGGAGAGGCCCCTTAGAACAGAGGATGTCAGAGCTGGGAGGGGCCTGAGAACAGGGGATATCAGAGCTGGGAGGGGCCTGAGAACAGGGGATGTCAGAGCTGGGAGGGGCCTGAGAACAGGGGATGTCAGAGCTGGGAGAAGCCCCTTAGAACAGAGGATGTCAGAGCTTGGGAGGGCCCTTAGAACAGGGGATGTCAGAGCTGGGAGGGGCCTGAGAACAGGGGATATCAGAGCTGGGAGGGGTCTGAGAACAGGGAATGTCAGAACTGGGAGAGGCCCTTTAGAACAGAGGATGTCAGAGCTGGGAGGGGCCTGAGAACAGGGGATGTCAGAGCTGGGAGGGGCCTGAGAACAGGGGATGTCAGAGCTGGGAGGGGCCTGAGAACAGGGGATGTCAGAGCTGGGAGGGGCCTGAGAACAGGGAATGTCAGAGCTGGGAGAAGCCCCTTAGAACAGGGGATGTCAGAGCTTGGGAGGGGCCTGAGAACAGGGAATGCCAGAGCTGGGAGAAGCCCCTTAGAATAGGGGATGTCAGGGCTTGGGAGGGCCCTTAGAACAGGGGATATCAGAGCTGGGAGGGGTCTGAGAACAGGGGATGTCAGAACTGGGAGAGGCCCCTTAGAACAGAGGATGTCAGAGCTGGGAGGGGCCTGAGAACAGGGGATGTCAGGGTTTGGAGGACCCTTAGAACACAGATTGTCAGAGCTGTGAGAATCCTTAGAACACAAGATACTAGATTTGGAAGAAACCTTACACTCTACAATATGGGTCTGTGTCTAAGACACAGGGTTCACTTCCTCCATTGGATGGAAGTTGAACCCAGGCTCCGCAGCTGGGAAGCAGCTTGACCAAGGAGAGCAGTAGCTTTGTGGAAGAAGCAAGCATCTGCCCCAGACCTCAGGGAGGAACCAAGGCCCATCTCAGGCTCCAAATCTCATCTGTTTTCTGCCCTGTCACCAACAGTAGCAGTCCCATGATCAGAGGACTGGCTAATCTCCCTAAAGCAAGAGAAGTGATAAGGCTTGTTCCCTGCTCCTCTGGGCTTGAGGGATGAGTAATGCTGATTAGCAGGCCCTGGGGAGCTTGATAAAACAGTGAGGTTGGGGGGTGGGTAGAGTCGGACTGAGCTCTGCCCCATCATGCCACTACCCCCTCCTCATATTGATAAGACCCAGCTTCTCAGAAACAGGGTTTCCTGACTCCCTCCCCTCCTCAGGGCCTTTAAAGTCATAGTTAATCATATGGAAATCTTAACCATTGACCTATAAAGCTGGGAGGGCCCTTAGAACAAGGAATGTGAGAGCTGGAAGGGGCCTTAGAACAGGGGATGACATCTTGATTACCTCAGTTAATTACCTCCTTACCATGTCCCAGGTATCTTGCTAGGCATTAGGGACATAAGACAAAAATAAAATATATCCTACTGTCAAGAAGGGGGGATTAGGGGAGTTGAGACAGTGGGGGAGGCAGGGATACAGCACATTCATAGATAGGCGGGATTTGGGTCATGGTGCCAGGGGAAAGATCACAAGAAAACACTCTAGGAGAATCTGAGGAAGGAAAATAATTCTGAAAGACAGGCATGGTCTGTGTAAATGCCAGGAGATGGGAGAGGACTGACCATGTCTAGGGAGTGGGTCACTTTGGCTGAAATCTAAGGGGTAGAGAGGAGCAGATTGGAACCAGACTGTGGAAGCTTGAGTTATGTCCTTAAGGCAATAGGGAGCCACTGGGGACTTTTGAGAAGGAGAGTGATGTAGGCAGATCTGTACTGTATGAAGATTATTTTTTTAAATGAAGACTATTTTGTTGGCTGAGTGAAGAATTGATTAGAGAGGAGGCATGAAACACTGGATGGAAGGAGAAGTATTAATCACCCAGACAAGAGGTAGTGAGGGATTGATGGTGACATAGGAAAGGAGACAAGGGATATGGTCAGACCCAGAAGAGAGGGAGAGACCAGACCCAGAAGAGGGGAGAGAGACAGAGAGACCAGGAGGGAGAGGTGGCCAAATGTCCAAAGCTGTAAGGGGGGCAATGAAGGCTAAGGACAAGGCCATCAGGGTTAGGAATTAAGAGTCACTGGTGGGGGACAGCTAGATGGTGCTATAGTGGATAAAGTGCTGGCCCTAGATTCAGGAGGACCTGAGTTCAAATCTGGCCTCAGACACTTGACACTTGCTAGCTGTGTGACCCTGGGCAAGTCACTTAACCATCATTGCTCTGAAAAAAAAAAATAGTCATTGGTAGCTTTGAAAAGAAATCTTCCAGTAGAGTTGTGGGTTTGGAAGCCAAGGAATTGAGGAAGGAATTCAAGTCAACAAACATTTATTAAATACAATGGTTTGTTTGCTTGTTTGTTTATTTGTGGGGCAATGGGGGTTAAGTGACTTGCCCGGGGTCACACATCTAGTAAGTGTCAAGTGTTCAAGGCTGGATTTGAACTCAGGTCCTCCTGAATCCAGAGCCAGTGCTTTATCCACTGCACCACCTAGCTTCCCCCTTAAACGTTAGTGTTAACAAGACCCTTGGGGACAGGGAATATGAAGACAAAACCAAGATGGCTTCTGCCCTCAGAGAGGTTTCATTCCATTGTAGGGGTGGGGATATACTAACTGAATAGGTAACTTGAAGAGAAAGAACATGAACAACTGGGAGGATGAAGGGGAGAGGGCACACCAGGCAGGGGGGATGGTCTGCAAATGCATAGAAGTGGGAGATGGCCCATTGAGATGGAGGCACCATTAGTTTCCTCTTTTGGCTGGTAGGTTGAGTATGTGAAGAGAAACAGTGCTTGAGATGGCTTGGGATGCTCTCCATCCCCTCCTTAAATAATTCTTCTGTTCCTTCAAGGCTCAACTCAACCCCACTCCTTCCAGAGAGCCTTTCCTGATCCTAGGGGCTGATTGAGTTCTCTACCTCCCTGAATTCCCCTTGAACAATTGGTCAGTGAGGCAATCAGTCAGTAAATATGTATTAAGCACCTATAATATGCCAAGAATTGTACTAAGCACCAGGGATACAAAGAAAGGCAAAACCCCAAAATGGTCCCTGCCCTCAAGGAGCTCACAGTCTAATGAAGGAGATAACATAGGAATGTGTACAAACAAGCTATAGGCAGGACAAATGAGAGATAACCTCAGAGGGAAGGCACCAACAGTCTTTGAGTGGATCATTCCTCTGCCCCCATCACCTGCTGCCTCCCATCACACGTATCTTGGTACATACGGTATCCTGTCAGCCTTGCAGAGGATGGATTGTAGTCCTGTTCATCTTTGTGGCTCCATCACTGATGGGGGCCTTTGCTCATAGCTGGTGTTTGACAAATGCTTGTTTAATAGAATCAAAGAAATCCACTAAATGAGAACATTTGGGGCATAATTGTTAAAGTGTCTCTCGACTTCAGCAGAGAAAAAGAGACAGAAGGTTGGATTTAGGGTCAGAGTTTCTATCTCTGAATCCATGATTCGAGGATATCAGTTCTATTTTTTGTCATTGCTGTTGTTGTTCAGTCAGTCCAACTCTCTGTGACCCCATTTAGGATTTTCTTGGCAGAGACCCTGGAGCTGTTTGCCATTTCCTTCTCCATCTCATTGACAGATGAGGAAACTGAGGCAGAGATTTAAGTGACTTGCCCAGGGTAACATAGCTAGTAAGTGTCTGGGGATGGATTTGAACTCAGGTCCTCCTGAATCCAGGGCCAGTGCTCTAGTCACTGCACCACCTAGCTAGTAGGCTCTGTTACCTATGACCCACTAATCATAATCACAGGTTTGAGAGCCAGAAAGGGCCCCAGAGGCCTTCTAGTCCAAACTCCTCATTTTAGAGAGAAGGAAACTGAGGTCCCTGAAGGAGAATTAACTTGCCCAAGGTCACTCAGTTAATACTTGGCCAAGTCAGGATTTGAAGCCAGACTTTGCCCCCAAAGTCTTTCTGCTGCCTCTTGGCTTATCACAAAATCCAGTAGCACATCTAGATTTCCCCTTTCCTATCAGAATTCAGGTGCCCATGTCTCATCCTCTCAGGATTTCATAACTGGCTAATTCATCTGATAAACTAATTTTTACTAATCTGTTAATGGCTAATTATGACTAATGGGCTCCCCCTTCCAGAGGTCCTATTTATAACCTATTTTCTCTTACAACATTGGGTGCACTCCAACATCAAAACTCGCATTTCTGTATTAGAACCAGCAACTGAAAATCCAGCCCTCTGCTTTTCCTCCTACAAACACCCCTAAGGAGTGAAAATTCTTCCTCTACCAGCTTGAGTATTGCCCTCCCCTGTCCCTGCTGCATTTACTCTTTTATTTGAATGTGCTTCAGAAAGCCCAGGCCAGATGGGAGATTGCTCTCCATCCTTAACCCCACAGGCTGAGAATGTCAGCTCCCAGGAAAGGCGTCATAAGACTGTGGGAAGAACACAAGACTTAGCCATAACTAGGGTAGGGCAACGAGACCTTTGTTTCAGGGTCACATATTTAAAGGGTACTGCAGCACTTCATAGCCTGGACATCAGAGCTTGGCACCTGCTTAGCAAGAATGAGTCATTGACACTGGAAGGTACCAGACATTAGAATAGGATGAGTGCTGCATGCTCCCCTCCCCCTCTTCCTCAGCTGACAGCATGCTTTGTGACACTGGCCCCATCATGCAGATTGCCCCCATTGCAAGAATTCCTGGTTACATCTCTGCACAATGGTAAGAGTTGGGAGATCTGGGATCTGGTCTCAACTCTTCCACTAACTTGCTGTGGGAGTTGAGGGATTCTCTGGCTGTTTCCAGGCCTCAGTTTCCTTCTCTCTAAAAGGAACTGATCTCTGAATTCCCTTGTAGTTTACCATCCTAAAATATTTTCTGAAAGGCAGTTTTCCCACCATACCATGTGCACAGGCAGTGTGGGTGAGTAGTGTAGACAGGCAGTGTGGGTGAGTAGTGTAGATGAGTAGTGTAGACAGGCAGTGTGAACAGGCAGTAGTCAGGAACCCTTGACTAATCCTGGGTCTGCCACTAACTTCCCAGGTGACATTGAACAAATCATTTGCCCTCTCTGGGCCTCGGTTTCCTTCTTCATAAAATGAGAGCATTGCCCAAGGGCCCCTCTAGCTTGAAGGTACTTAACTTAGTCATCTAAGCAGCTCCCCCACAGCAACCAGCGAGCCACCTCTCTCACTGAGGAGGCCCAAGAGTGGGTCCTGCCATTAATTCCTGGGATCTGGTCCTGGTGACCTTGGGCAAGTCATCAGATCTGGAGCTGGAGGGGACCTCAGAACCCGTCTCATCCCGCCCTCCCATTTTACAGAGGGGCAAACTGAGCCTTAGGAAGTTGAGGTAACTTGTCTAAGGTTACACAGGTAACAAGTATCAGAAGTGAGATTTGAACCCAGCTCCTTCAGCTCCAGAGTCAAAGGTTTTTCTAACATTCGTTTCAAAGTCTGGATGTGACAGAGCCAAAGAATTTGGGGGAGCATGTGATGGCCCCCCGGCTGAACTGGAATGCAGAATGTGGGAAAGGAGTCATGTGCAATCAGTCTGGGCAGGCAGGTCAGAGGCAGATGGTGAGGGGTCTCCCCCACAGCCACTGAACAGCTAACCCACCTCCAGAAAGCTGGTGTTTCCTGATTCCCATCTCACCAAACAGACAGGTGGACTCGGGGACCAAGGACCTGGGCTGAAGTCCTGCTTTGAACACTTTTGGGCTGTGCAACCTTGGCTGAGTTGCTTCCCCTCTCTGAGGTGCCACATCCCCATCTGTAAAAGGGGGCTGAACCTCTAAGATCTCTGCCAGTTCTCATTTATGCTTCTGGTGTGTAATAGTTACTTAATAAATAAATACTTGTGGAAGTTTTGGTGTTGTTCAGTCGTGCCCTCCTTTTCATGACCCCATTCAAGGTTTTCTTGGCAGAGATACTGGAGTGATTCGCCATTTCCTTCTCCAGCTCATTTGAAAGATGAGGAAACTGAGGCAAACAGGGTGAAGTGACTTTCCCAAGGCCACACAGCTAGTACCATTCTGAGGTCAGATTTGAACTCAGGTCTTCCTGACTCCAAGCCTGGTTCTCTAGCCACTGTACCACCTAGCTGACCCAAGTCAGGAAGATCTAGGTTCAAATCATGCCACAGATATTTACTAGCTGTGTGACCCTGGGTAAGTCATTTACCTTCTCTGGGCCTCAGTTTTCTCATCTGCAAAATGCAGGGACTGGACTAATGACCTCCAGAGTCCCTTCCAGCTTGAAATCTATATTGCTATGAATGCACTGAATCAAATGAAAGCTGGTAAAGATGGGGTGGGGAGGGGGCTGCTGACGGCCTAGCCTGTTCATCCCCATTTACCCAAACTTTCTAGCAGCCTTTCGGTACAAAGGAGCATGGGGTGAGATCAGACCAGAGCCTTACAAAGCTGATTCTGGGTGGTGGGGAGAATGAACAAGAAGGGAGAGAGATAGCAGAGCCCCAGCTTAGGGGATCTGGTGAAGGTCTGAACTGGGGCTGTGGAGGAAGGAGCCCAGAGATGAATGGGGGAGAGACAAAACCGGTCCCAAGGGAGTTGGTCTCCAATCCCCTGAGCTCCCTTTCTGGGCTCAGACGAGTGATTCATACGTTACTGGAGCTGGGCATGACCCCAGGGCCACCCCTCTCTGAAGTGCCTCCTGCCCTCCAAATGCCATTCAGTTCCTGGCACCCTCCTCATGCCAGGCCCTGGGGGCTGAGCCACGGACACCCTGCTGGTGAGTAAGGGAGCAGACCAGACAATCCACCCTTTCATAAGCCTCCGATGGTGACTAACAGCTCACAGGCAGGCAAACTGGAGACCTCCCACCTTCCACCCTGAAATCCATTCATTCCACCCAGCGCTCCTTCCAGACAAGACTGGGAGGAAGCAGTTTATCTATCCCCTGCCCTGCTCATACCCCAGTTCCAGTATTCCCTGTGCCTCCCACGCTCGCAGGATCCCCAGTTTAGAAGTGGAGGGGATGAATGAATGAATGAATGAATAATGTTTATAAAGCATTTGCTACATGCAAAGCATTGTGCTTCCACCTCCTTTAGTTTACAGCAGAGGAAAGTGAGGCCCACAGAAGTCAGTACTTGCCAAAGGTCACACAAAAAGCAAGAACCAGAGCCCAGACTTGAACCCATCCCATCCTCTGAGTGGAAGACCCTGCTGTCTCCACCGAATAGTCGCAGAGGCTCACCCCGGCCAGACTCCCTGGCCGGACTCATTAGGAAGCCCCGTGCTCTGGCCCGATCTCGTTTCTTCCCCGGCTCCAGACTTCCCCTTCTGGGGCCCTTTCCCTCAAATCCCGACTCTAGCCTCTGACGCCAGGTGCAAAGCCTCCCCACTCTGGCCAGACTGCCGCTCACTGGCAGAAGATTCCTGGACAGGCTCGATTGAGCTGTGGCGGTATTCCTGGCCCGGGAGGACAGGTGGTAGCAGGATGTCATCGCATGGGGAGGCTTAAGGCTGCTGTCTCCTACGAGGAAAGCCAAACTCAGCGGGGCTGCCGGCTTCTCCGGCTGCTCAGAAGATCACCTCGGGTCTTGCCTTTGATACTTGTGAGCTGCCCCCGGCAAGTGAGCCTTGGTTTCCTCATTTGTCCTCATTTCCAAAAGGAAAGCCAGGCCTCCTGGGCAGCTTGCCACCTGCTGCTCTCCTCCCCCTCTCCTAGAGCGGCCACTCTTGGAGTCTGACCTCTGGAGTCCATGCTCCACCCTGCCCCACCTGCCCTGGGCCCAACCCCCTCCCTGGGGGAGTTAATTCGTTAGGCTTTAGGACTCTGACCCTCCCAATTGATGAATGAGTGGGTGCAAACTCACTTTGCCCACTCTACCTTGCTGGTCTTAGACCAGGCCTCAGTGCCATCCTTTTTTTTTTTTTTTGGCGGGACAATGGGGGTTAAGTGACTTGCCCAGGGTCACACAGCTAATAAGTGTCAAGTGTCTGAGGCCAGATTTGAACTCAGGTACTCCTGAATCCAGGGCTGGTGCTCTATCCACTGCGCCACCTAGCTGCCCCAGTGCCATCCTCCAGAAAACCTGAGCCTCCCTGGACATCTTAGCATCTGCCCTGCCACCAAACATGTTCCCTCCTTCCACTGGGAAGAATAATCAAATACGTACTGCAATTGCACCTGGGAAGGCTGTGACAACCCATTTTCCCAAGGCCAAGTCATTCTATGGGACTTGTCAATTGACTTGCCAAGTCAATTCTATGGGACCCAAACCCCCTTCTTGGGTCACTGCTTCCCTACATGCATCCTCTCTACCCTTAGAATGTCCCTGCTCCTGGAGGGCAACAACCATCCCATTTTTGTTTTCTTATTCTCAGCCTTACTTATAGTAGGTGCTTAATAACTGCCTCACCATTCATTCATTCATTCATTCATTCATTCATTCATTCATTCATTCATTCCTAATTCTGACTCCAACCATTATTCATTCAGTGGGATTGGATTAGGTCATTTCTCTGGTCTCTCCCAGTCCCAGCAATCCATAATTCTGTGTTCAAGCCCCAATTCTGTTACTCCCCACTGTGTCGTGTCTTGTAATGCCACAGCAACCCCTGAAGAATTGAGGGAAGGGCCACCTTCAGGGCAATGGAGAGCCCCTCAGTGAGTGTATTACCCACCAAGAATTGTACAAGAGGCATGAAAGGTGGTGTAAGCAGAGCCATCCCAAGCAATTTTGGTACCAGGGCGAGCTGTCCACCGTCAGAATGGCTTTGTAATTGATGATGTGAAAATAATACCCGAAACAACAAAGTCCACTGAGCATGGGGGGGAGTTAATGACTCTAGCGTCTCAAGGATGGGGGGGGGGGGGCGGTGCTAACCGCTGTGAGGAATGGTAACATCCTCTCTTTAGGCAGGAGATAGACCTGAGCCAGGCTTGGAAGATGTGAAGCCTGGTGCCAGCTTCTTTCAGGCTCTGCCCTTGTCAGACCTGGGGGGTGGGGTCTGCCTGTGGAAAGGTTGTCAACAATCTTCTGAGCGGTTAGCTGAGACAAGGACCTCACCTCCTGGGTAGAGAAAACCTCTGGACTCTTCCCCAGGACCACGCGGTTATCAGACTGAATGAGGGAAATTCAGGAAGGGGTATAAGTAAATGCTCCGGGTTAATTGTGTCACATGTATCAAAATGTGTGTGTATGTATTACTATGTATTTGTATATGTATATTATATATAATATATATGTATTGTATCACTATGTATCAACATACATATATATACATATTACTATGTATCAAAATATCTACCTATATATGTAAGTATTATTCTGTATTGAAATATGTATCTCTGGTTAGGGAAACAAAGTGCCTCTGATGCTTATTATCTGTGTAATCTCAGGCAAGGTTCTCAACTTCCCTTGGCCTCAGTTTTCTCATCTGTAAAATGTGGAGGTTAGACTACATGGCCTCTGAGGTTCCTGCCAACTCTCTGTTTCCCCCCAGTAACCACCAAATGGGTCTGGGGGTTAGAGTTTTCTCAGTTTTTAGTGGGCACGGAAGATATTCAGAGGCAAATTTACACCGGAGGCAAGCTCATTGTCTCAGCCAGCTGCTCTGGGAATCTCAGGCCTTTCCCCAGGAATAAAGATTGGAAAGGAATAAAGAAAGACTTATATGAACTCGTCTATAGTGAAGTGAACAGAACCAGGAGAACATTGTGCACAGTGACAGCAATATTGTTTGATGAAGAACTGTGAATGACTTAACTATTCTCATCAATACAATGATATGACATTCCCAAAGGACTAATGATGAAACATACGATTCACCTCCAAAGAAAGCACTGATATTGATGGAACACAGACTGAAGCAGGCTATTTTTCACTTCTCTCGTGTTTTTCTTTTATTCATTTTCTTATACAAAATGACTAACATGGTAATGTTTTACATAGTTGCACATGTATAACCTATATCTGATTGCTTACTGCCTCAGGGACAGGGGAGAGGAGGGATAAAATTTGGAACTCAAAACTTTTTTTAATAAATAAAAGCATTTTATTATTTTCCAGTTACATATAAGGATAGTTTTCAACATTTGTTTTCATAGGATTTTTAGTTCCAAATTGTTTTCCCACCCTCCCTTTCTTCCCTCCTCCCCAAGACGGAAAGCAGTTTGATATAGGTTATATATGTACAATCACATTAATTTTTTTGGCTTTGAATAGAATCTTATTTTCCAAAATATGTGTAAAAACAAATTTTAACATCAATTTTTAAAAATTTGGTGTTCCAACTTCTCTTCCTCCCTCCATTCCCACCCCCCACCCACAAGAATACAATCACATTAAACATATTTCTGCATTAGTCATCTTGTGAAAGAAGAATCGGAGCACAAGGGAAAAACCTCAATAAAGAAGGGGAAAAACAGCCCAAAAGTAGATACAGTATGGTTCAATCTTCATTCATAATCCATAGTTCTTTTTTCTGGATATTGAGAACATTTTCTATCATGAGTTCTTTGAAACTGTTTTGGATCATCGCACTGCTGAGAAGATCCAAGTCTATTACCATTGTTTATCACACAATGTTGCTTGGAACTCGGAACTTTAAATAAAAATGTTTATTATTTTTAAAAAATAATTTTAATGGAATATCACTTGGGTAGTTGTGTGGAGGATGGTTTGGAAAGAGGACAGAGAGGAGGCAAGGAGGCCAATTAGGAGGCTGTGATCTAGGATCCCATGAGTCAGGGAGGAGGAAGAGATGGGGAGAGAGCAAAGAAGAAAGATGACCAAACCCTGCCTCCTTCACAGTCATTCACAGGAACAATGATGAGTTGTGCAAAGTCATCAGCCCCACTCTCTCCTCTAGGGTCATCTCAGTCTAGTGGCAAGACAGGTCAGGATGACTGGGGATGGCCCAGGAAGGAAAGATGGCATGGAGGTGGAAGTTGGAAGCCTTGGCATGTCTGAAGCCCTTTCTGATGGAGAAGAGCAGCTCAAACTTGAAATCCTCTCTCCAGCAGAGCCTTCCAGAGCCCAGGGCCACCTGTACCTCACCATGAAGCATCCAAAGATTCGCCTGGAGGATTCTTCTTATTAAGTAGAATAACTTCTATTCTTGATGCTGGTCTCTGGAGCAGGCTCCCAGAAATGGAGCCCAAAGATCCGGAAGACTAGGGTATACTGTCTGGTTATAGGAAGCCACCTGTCAAAATGTAATTCAGGAAAAGGAGGGGAGGGTGGAAACTAGAAACTATTTCAGGGCAATAGATATCCCATCAAGACAGAAAGGCCTTGCATCTTGTCTATATCCCCAGCACCTAGCTGGTTCAGGTATGGCATACACTAGGTGCTTAATAAATAGTGAATAGTGGGGGCAGCTAGGTGGTGCAATGGATAAAGCACAGGCCCTGGATTCAGGAGGACCTGAGTTCAAATCTGGCCTCAGACACTTGACACTTACTAGCTGTGTGACCCTGGGCAAGTCACTTAACTCCCATTGCCCCACCCCCCCAAAATAGTGAATAGCTAGCATCTCTATAATGCTTAAAGGTTTCTAAAATGTTTTATCAATATTATCTCATTTGATCTCCACAACAGCCCTGGGAAGTAGGTGCTGTTACTATCCCCATTTTACAGATGAGGAAATAGACATATAAAGGTTAAGTGAATTGTCCCAGGTCACGCAGCTGGTAAGTGTCTGAGGCCAGATTTGAACTCGGGTCTTCCTGACTCAAGGCTCAACAATTTCATCCCTATGCCATTGAGTTGCTTGCTAGATTGAATCAGGATAGGATCTAAATGGAAAGAGCACTGCCTGGATTGGGTTCTTCTGAGCCTCAGTTTCCCCATGTGCAAAATGGAAGGGCTGGACTAGATCATCTCCGAGGTCCTTTCTGGCTCTGCCACCCAATGGTTCTGGCTTCTACTCTTGGGAGATAAAACTGGTGACAATGAACTGAGACAAGACATGGTAGATAACCATAATGCTTCAGTAATCTCATGTTGACTCAGGATGATGGGTAGTCAAGGTGACGTCTTCAGGTCCAAACGACTGGAACGAAAGAAGATACAGCAACTTTTGCTCTTAGTCTTTCTACCCAAATGAGCATTCTGTGCTTGTGGGAGGAGGATGGGGCAGAGTTATAGTCATTGGTTCTTTTATTCAATATATTCATTCATTCATACAGCCATTCACTTAATCCATCCATTCATCCACCCATCCATTCTTCCTTCAGATGAACAACAATAACAAAGATGAATAAAGAGGACTAGATTTGAAGGCAGGGCACCCAATAGGAGTCATCAAAGATTTTTGAACGGGGGCGGTACTTTGGGAAAGGGAAGCTGGCAGCCAACACCAGTCAGGGTGGCTCAAGGCCAAGAGACAGTCAAGTGATTCCTCCCTCAGGAGCCTCCAATGCCTTTTTTTCTCCTTTCTCCTCCTGGATTCCTCATCAGTGGTTTCTTGCTCTTCAGCCCAGCCCCAGGGACACCCGTAGCCAGCACTGGAACGCGGACATTGGTGGGAGGTGACTGAGACTGTGCGGGCAGCTCTGTGGGGAGACTCATTCTTTGTCTTCCTCCTTACTTGCACCTGTCACTGGACAAACATCGTCTCATTTCCCGCTCCAAACCCCACTGTGGATGTGGATTCTGGGGGCAGGTGGGAGCCTCCGAAGTTGAATTCCATTCATTCCTGTGTGCTGACAGCTCCTGGTACCACCATTCCTGGACTTTGGGATGGCTGAGCTCGACAAACAGCCCCCCAAAAAACCTCAAAGTGACTCACTCCTGACTGTTAGGATGCCAGCCCTAGGCTGGGCTGGCATCTCTTTCTGGATGACATTTGGGGACAGCCGGGGCTGCCCGGTACAGTCAGAAGGGGCAGGCACTGAAGGCCGCCCTCCTAGGGCAGATGGCACCCATGATAGAACCTGCTCCCTCTCCCCCTTCTGCCCAGCTCCCAACCAAGACTGTAGCATGGGGGAATGGAGAGGGCTTGGGAGTTGGAAGGCAGTAGAGCATAGAGAAAATAGTGGTGAATTTGGGAACCAAAAGACCCAGATTCAAATCTCGCATCTGCTGTGTATTACCTGTGTGACACTGGATGATTCCCTTCTCTGGGCCTGTTCCCCCATTGGTCAAACGGAGGGGGTAGGTGGGCCCTAAGAAGGTTTCCAAATCTAACCACTTGGCAGTAGTTGGCACATCCTGACCCTAGTCCTGACACTCCACCTGCTCTCTAGTAGGTGAGCAGATAAGCCCCTCCCACATCTCGCCCTGGAACATCAGTGCCTGTCCTCAGGGTTTAGAATGCCCTCTCTTGGCCTCCTTCCCAGGTCACACGCAGGGTCAGTCCTCTGGGGAAGGGCCAACAAGCAATGACTAGAACAAAATGAGACTCTAATACTGACGGTGGAATTGAAGTCCAGACAGGCACTGACCTTTCTGGTCTTCTCTCCAGCCTCCAGACAGCCTCTAACCGAAATCCTGCCCCAAATCCCCCTCATGTCCCCTGTGGGGCTTTCTCTGATGCCAGAGGGTTTCTCAAAATGGGGAAATTGTGGTCCCTTTCCCCGTCAAGACTGTGCATTACAAGAGTCTCCTGGCAGAGTCCCACATTCCAGCTGAACTCCCTCAGGACTGCGTTTGGGGCTGGGGTTGGCGGCGGGGTGGGGAGGGGGAGCTCCTGACTCCTGCCCCGCTCCCAGACTCTCCTTCAGGGCCTGGAGTCAGACGACGTCAGGCATCTTGGCTGTGATTCCCTTCCTTCCGGCTCGTTGCCCTTGAGCCTAAGTAATGACCTAGCCTGGATCAGAGGGTGGGAGGAGACAAAGGGATTGGTCAGCCAGGGATGGAAGATGCAGGAAGAAGTTTGACCTTTGTGGGATCTGGAGCTGGCAGGAACCTCAGAGACCCTCCAGCCCAACCCCCTCCTTTTCAGAAGAGGAAACTGAGGCACAGAGAGGGAACACACAGGGAGCAAGTGGAAGAGCCATTGGTAGAGATGAGATCTTCCCTTCCCTTCTCTCCCTACCTGTTCCCTCCCAGTCCAGGAATACCTATTCCCAAGGGGGGAAAAACCCCAAACATGGACCAAGGGCAGAGGCCACAAGAAGTACTAGTACTGAAAGAGAAACTGTGCACACTCTGCTAGGCCTCAGAGGGCAGAACCACAAGGAATGGGGGCTTCAAGCCATAAGCAGAAGGGATGGGAGCCCCAAGCAGCAGCCACGAGGGATGGAGGCCCCAAGTGGCAGCCAGGCCTACTGTGGCATGATGTCAGGGGAACCTTCTTCCCCAGGAGGGCTATCCCAAGATGGACTGAGCTGCCTCTGGAGCTGGGCAGCTTTTCTCCCCAATAGCCAGGCCTTCCAGCAGGATGGCTCAATGCTCACTTGTCATCATTGTAGCAGAAGCAAGATCTGCTCTGGTCTGGGTTAGGTTAGACCTCTAAGGTCTCCAACTCTGAGATTCTGTGATGTATTCTAAGGTGTTCCACTAGGACCAAGGGGAGAAAAGAGGAAAAGGCATTGTGGTACAGTGGGCAGATCTCTGGATTTGGAATCAGAAAACTGGGGTTAAAATCTCAGTTTATGAGCTGAGTGACCTTGGGCAAGTCCCTGAACCTCCATTTCCTCATTGGGAAAATTAAGTGCTTGGGCCAGATGATCCTTAAGGTTACCTATGATTCATAAGGAGGACAGTGAAGACAAATAAAGTCTTGTTTTTCTAGGTTATATCCCTCCCAGAAACCCAAAGGGTTTTTATGGGGATGAACCTGCTCTTTCCCACACAATTGTGTTTGCAAATATTAGTCACAATTCACAGTCAGTCAGTCAGTATTTATTAAGCGCCCCTACTATGTGCTGAGCGCTTTGCTAAGCCCTGGGAATACAGAGAAAGCCAAAAGACAGTCCCTGCCCTCCAGGGACTAATGGGGGGGGGCGGCGCAACATGCAAACAGCCATGTACAAACAACACAGAGACGGGATAAATTGGGGACAATCCACAGAGGGAGGGCACCGGAAGTAAGAGAGACTGAAAAAGGCTTCCTCTGCAAGATGGGGTTTTAGCTGGGACTAAAGGAAGCTGGGGAGCTCAGGAGGTGGAGATGAGGGACAGGTTCTAGACATGCGGTTCAATGGGGGACACACACACATATGTACACACATACACACAGTACTTACTATGTGCCAGGCATTTTACAATTATTATCTCATTTGTTCCTCACAACCTTGGGAGTTAGGCACTATTATTATCCCCATTTTACAGATGAGAAAACTGAGGCAAACAGGTAATGAAAAGACTTGCCCAGGGTCACACAACTGGTGAGGCTCGATTTGATGCTCTGTGCACAATGGAGCCACCTAGATGTCTCCAGCACTGGTGGTGGTAGGGGAAGACCAGGGGTTCCTAGGGCTGCATATCAGGGTCCCACCAACCCTAAAGAACCACAGCAAGGCGGGCTAGTGTCGTCCTGACTCCCTCTTTGACTCCAGGCTCTAACCCTAATCCTGAGCCAGGTTCTTGTCCATCTGCAGGCTGTTCATCCTCCAAGGACCAGCTCAAGGGCTGCTTCTTCTGGGAAGCCTTCAGTCGGCCCCGTCCTCTCTCTCCGTCCTCTGAACGAACCTCACATCTCTCCCAGTTCCCTTTCCCATTCTACCCATCACCTTCATCCATGACTCGACTGTCTCAGCTCCCTGATTGACCGTAAGTTCCATGAGAGCAGGCATTTGGCTTCCTCTCCCTTGCATCCCCAAGGTGTTTGACGCAGCACCTTGCACTTAGCAGGAGATCTATACATGAAGGAAGGAATGGAAGTAGACCCTCTCTGGGACCTCCCCTCCCCTCCTCCTGGTCATCATCTCCCTCCCTAAACCCAATATTGGGAAATGTTTTAACTGGTGAAATTGCCCCAGGTAGGAAGGGGGCTGTTTGCAAGTTGTTGTTCGTCCTTCATGCTCGGAAAGGACCCAAGTGACATCGTTATGTCAGGGTCAATGCACAGTGTGTCCAACTATGGCTGATCAGACCCATCCGAGCTCAGAAGACTCCACCACAGGTCGGGCACAAATAGTCCATGTGAACGTCTGGGAGGGAGATGGCTCTAGATCTGCACATCTCACATTTCTTTTGAGCTACTGCGATTCTGCTCACAGGATGTGGGCGGGCCATGCCGGGCACTCCTGGGCCAGCGTCTTCAGGTAGCCAGGACCAGTCACCCTGGAAAATGATCCTTTCTATCAACCAGCTGTCACGCTGGTCTGTGACATCTGCCCTTTCCCTTCCAGAGTCAAAGGTAAGCCCAGGTGTGCTCTACTCCCCCCTTTGACCATCAGGAAAGCTGAGTCCTAGAGGGAGGCACCAACCAACTGGGCCCAGCAGAAGAGGGGACAGGAGACTAGAGGAAAGGCCAGTCCAACTCTTCACCCAGTGATGCTTTACTGAGACGCCTGCTCCTATTTTTTTTCCTGGTAATGAAGATGGAGCGATGTAAGATTTGATCCCTGAAAATAAAGTTTCTATGAGACTCAGGGATAATGGGGGCAGCACCTGCATTGGGGATGACTGTCTCTACATGGATTTCTCCCAGACCTACATACCCAGACCTATTGCAATTGCTTCCTCACTGGTCTTCCTGCCACAAGTCTCTCCCTGCTTCAATCTATCATCCTTGGGGCTGCCACCAACTCATGAGGTTGTCTCCCAGACTGGACTTTTACCTATTTGGGATATATACACATTCTATTGCCCCCATTAGAGTGGAAGTTCCAGGGTGGAACTTGGTTCACCTCTGGCTTTGCAACCCTAGTCCCTGCAGAGTGCATGGTATATAATAAGCACTTAATAAATGCTTGTTGGTTGATTATATAAATATAGATATGATTTATGTATTTATTTCTAACATTTAATAATGGTTGAGTCTCCCCCTCCCCCACTTATAGATAAGGCAAATCATCATGATAACTGATTGATTTTTTTTTTTTTGGCAGGGCAATGAAGGTTAAGTGACTTGTCCAGGGTCACACAGCTAGTAAGTGTCAAATGTCTGAGGCTGGATTTGAATTCAGGTCCTCCTGAATCCAGGGCCGGTGCTCTATCCACTGCGCCACCTAGCTGCCCTGATTGATTCTTAAATGTCCAATAGGTTAATTGGCTCAGAGGCATAAGGCTCCAAGACACCTGCTATATCAAGAAATAGCCACTAAACACCCTTCTTGGGTTCTGGATGAACACTGGGGTCGAATCAGTACTTTTGCTATTTTTATCAATTGCAGGATCTGGAGTAAGTCCTTTTCCCTCTCTGAGCCTCAGTTTCCCCACCTGTAAAAGGCAGAGGTTGGACTAACTGGACACCACATTCCCTTCTATCTCTCCGGATCCTGTGGGTAATGTCTGGGGGCACAAGCCCAAAACAAGGATGTGGGGTCAGGCAGGGAGAGGGGGAAGACGCAGGAGTCTTTGTTTGAAGTTGACTCCTTGGTATTTGGTACCAGGCATTTCCCAGCACCAGAGACAAGTCCTTTAAAAATGTCTTTATCTTTTCATATGGTCAAAGGGCAACATTCACACATTCATGCCAGGAGGGGTTTTTTAACTTTCTTTTTTTCCCTTTCCCCCAGGAATGTACTTGTTCCTTTGTAGGCACGTAACCAGGCGGCAGCTTTCCCTGGCAGGCACTCTGACTCAGCCGCCCTCGAGGCTCCCAGAGCCAAACTGTGCCCTGGGCTTCGGGCCCTCAGCTCCATCTCCACCTTGGGGAGTGGCTCTCCCATATCTGAAGGCAGATTAATTTCCCTGGCTGGGCTCCGGCTTTGTGTTGGCTCCTGGGAGGAGAGGCCTCTGAGAAGAAGCCTGGAGCCTCCCCCAACACCACCACCTGCGTGGGCCTGGCCGGCCACCCATCAGCCTCACCCCATCCCCTCCCTGCTCTGCCCTTCCCTGGCCAAAGGGGAAACACCGGGCCCTATGGGGGCTACCCCTGCTGGGTGTGTGTTGGGGGGGTATCCAGATTTAGTTCTTCCTCCTCATTTCTAATAAGCAATCTTACAATTTAGGGGAGACAAAGACATGAAGTGGGAGTCAGGGGAGCTGGGCTTTGGACGAGGCTTCCAGATGGCTCCTCAGACAACCCAGCTTGACGTCAGAGGTGGTTGGAGGGAGTCTGATGCTTAGTAAGGGCCTCCCACCGTGCAAGCCAACCCTCCTAGGAGCAAGAATGTCAGAGTGGGGAGGGACCAGAGAGGTTTGGCCTCTTGGCCCAAGCAGAAATTTCTTTTTCAGAGGATGCTTGAGCCAGAGCTAGAAGGGATCTCAGAGGCCATTTAGCTTAACCCCTAGCGTCTTACAGAAAAGGAAACTGAGGCCCAGTGTAACTTGACTGAGGTCATACAGCTAGTAAATATAGGAGTCAGAATTCGAACTCAGGTCATAGGACCATAGATGTGGAGCTGGAAAAGACCTCAGAGATCATCTCACCTCTAAACCCATATCTTACAGAGGAGGGAAGTGAGGCCCATGGAGATGAAGGGTTTGCCCAAGATCACACAGAAAGAAAACATCAGAGGCAAGATTTGAACCCAGGCCCTCTGACTCCAGCACCAGGGGTCTTCTACAGTAGTCCACTGTTGTCTCGCACTTCTCTTTCATGTCCGCAATAGATTGTCCACAATTATAGTTGTTGTTTGTCCTTCGTTCTCGAAAAGGACCATGACGTCAGAGTGGTGCCATGACTTGTACTGAATTGGACTGAAGTAAGGGAGGGCTGTGCAAGGTCACCAGCCTCACTCTCTCCTCTAGAGACATCTGGGTCCAGTGGCAAGATACACATCAGGACATCTGGAAATGGCCCCAGATATTTTAAGGCAATTGGGGTTAAGTGACTTGCCCAGAGTCACAGCTAGTGTCAAGTGTCTGAGGCTGGATTTGAACTCAGGTCCTCCTGACTCTCTATCCACTGCACCACCTAGCTGCCCCATATGGCTCAGTAGACTCTACATAAATACTTCCAATGACAAGGAACTCATCACTTTGCAAGGCAGATAGATCATTTCATTTTCAGACAGATCTAATTGTAACCTGAAATCTGTCTTCCTCCTGTAACTTTCACTCGATCCTAGGAGCCCAAGTTACAAAGCTATGCACAACAGGACCCTTTGTAACATGTAGCATGCTATAAAAATGCCCATTTTTAATCTAGTGCTACAGTGGGCCAATGTTCCTCTAATAATGGGGATCTAAGACAGGACACAGAGAGAGGACTTTCCCCTTCCTTGTCCTGAAAGCCAGTGGTTAGAGCCCTGTTCCTGCCTCCCCCCACCCCATGAGTTAGAAGGTATCTCAGATGGTACGGAGAGAACATGGGCCTCATTTCAGGATCACAAAATCCAAATTGCAGAAAAGACTTCGCAGTCCACTTAGGACAACCCACCTCCCAGTTGGACGAGGAGACCCCTTGGCAGCATCCCCAACACGAGCTCACCCTCCAGCCTCCCCTGAGGCGCATCCAAGCCGTCAGGTGCAGAGCGAGCTCATTGGGATTCACCCAGCTCCTGGGTTTAGCAGTTTAAATCCTGACTAGAGCTTAAACCTTCCTCTTTTCTGTTCTCCCCCTTTGCTCCTCGCGTTGCCCTCTGGGGCCAAGTGGGGAAAAAAAAAGGATCCCTCCTTCACCTGACTGCACTTCAGATCCCTGAAGACAACTTTCATATCCCGCCCTCCCCCACTGATCTCTACGCGCTAAAAATCCCCACATCTCTCAATAGATCCTCCTACGTGATTGAACTGCACCGCCTAGCTGCCCCTCCACACCGGTCCACCTCCCATCTCTGTGACTTTACATGGACGGTCTCCGTGCCTGGAATGCGCTATGTCCTCACCTCCGCCTCACAACATTCTCTCATTTCCTTCAAGAATCAGCCAAATTTATACTTTCTCCATCAATCCTTTCCTGACATTCCAGCTGCTAGTGTCCTCTCTCCATCAACCACCCTGTATTTATGTGTATTTGTTTTATATGTGTGTGTGTGTGTGTGTGCGCGCGCGCGTGTGTATGCGCACACATGCGTGTGTTTTTACATAACCAGGGTCCCACAGAAGTGTGCAGAGCAGCCCCATCTACTTCTAGCTGACCATGAATGCTGGCTTGCCTCTGATGGACTTGGGCGCTTTGGGTATGAAAAAGCAACGCCCCCCCCTCCCGCCGCCGCATGCACACACACGCACATTAGGAAGAGATCATGGGGGCAGCTAGGTGGCACAGTGGATGGAGGGCCAGCCCTGGATTCTGGAAGACCTGGGTTTGGATCTGTCCTTGGGCACTTGACTAGCTGTGTGACCCTGACCAAGTCACTTAACCTTCATTTCCCTGCAAAAAGGGGGAAAAAAGGTGGGGGGAGGGAAGAGCTCATGACTATGGTGGATTTTTCAAGGAGAGTGTGATCTGCTCTCCATCTCTTCCTTTCCTGGCTGAAAACCATGCCAAGACTATTCAAACCACATGGGATGGAAGAAAGGACCACCATTCCCCACCCTGGCTGCAAAGTGGCTGATTCCATTTGACAGACAGAGGAATCCAACTAGGTGGGCTCGAGTCTCGACCACTGGTTACCTCTCCTACTTTGAGGTTGTTGTTTTGTTTTGTTTTCCCGACCATAGGTGATCAAACAGCAATCCTGATATGGACGAGTCCAATATTGGAGGCCACCTTGTGAGTCTAAGAAGTTGGAGATCCTGAGTGTATCTTTCTATCCTAGCTGATTGTTGATGAGGGGAGCTTCTGTAAAGGAGATGACCACCAAGAGGATCGTACTAAGCCTTGGTTTGACTTACCAGAAGATACTTAGAACCCCGCTAGAACAGTAACAGGGCCCATTCAGTTCTGCTCCGAATGGCTTCACGTTGCAGAGTTTAAGTCGCACGCTCCTGGGGCATTTTAACAGTCATCTGTCTGTTTATTTCTCTGGATACCATAGTAGTCAGAAGATAGAGAATCCCATTTCAGTCTTTATATCAATGCAGACTTTTGAGAGCTTTTCGTATGTAAGAAAAAAAATGGTGATTCCATACCTGATTGATTTTGTACACTTAGTCTCCTTCCTTATTTGGAGTGACCCTAGAAATGAGTTCAAACATAAGATTTAAGTCATTTTCCCCCTGAGGGCTAGGGGATGGAGGGGGGAGAATGGCATAGTCAAAGAAACTGAACAAAGGAGTCTGAGCCTTCTTGTACATGATCAGTTTGCCCCAGGGCTGACCACAGTCCACACTCACCTGGTTCCAAAGCAGAAGGGCCCCTTAGTAGAGAGGAAGAGGGCACAGAGTCCCACAACCTTGTGCCCAGCAGCCATTCTAATGTTAGGCTTAAACACCTATACATTGTTGCCCCAAATACTCTAGTCATTGTCCTCACCTTGTCTTCCACTTAATAAATGTTCGTTGATTGACTGAGGGACCAGCACAGAGTACAGAATAATCATCATTTCCCTGTTCTTCGTCCTGGCTATTATGCAGCCTAGGATCACATTTGTTTTCATGGTTTCCATGTCATTGACTCATATTGAGTTTGCAGTTCAGTTAAATCCCTTTGAACCCTTCTTTCATTTTTTTTTTTTATATTGTTGTGGGGTGGGGCAATGAGGGTTAAGTGACTTGCCCACGGTCACACAGCTAGTAAGTGTCAAGTGTCTGAGGCCGGATTTGAACTCAGGTCTTCCTGAATCTGGGGCCAGTGTTTACCCACCTTGACACCTAGCCGCCCATGAACCCTTCTTTCAACAGACCCTCCCATGCCATTGATCAGTCATCTCTTCACCACCCTGGTTGCCCTCATTTAGATACACTTCAACTTATCAATGTCTTTCCTACCTAATATGCAATAGAAAGGTCAATGATTTTTCCCCAGGTGAACTGATGCTTAGCAACACTTCCCCCCTCTCATACTTGTGAAATTCTTTTTAGCCCAATGATAATGGCTAACATTTCAATAGTTCTTAATATACGCCCAGCAATGGGCTGAGCGCTTTACAGCATGATCTCATTTTAACTACCCTAGGAGTTGGTGAATGCCTGTACTGGTACTATTATTATTTCCATTTTATAGATGAGGAAACTGATGCAAACAGAAATTAAGTGACTTGCCCAGGGTCAGCTTACTAGACTGCTAGTAAGTGTCTGAAGCCAAATTTGAACTCAGTTCTTGACTCCAGGCTGGGCGCATGATCCATTGTACCACCTAGCTGCCCAAGCATAAGATGTGTCATTCATCCCTATGAAAATATGATCTTTGATGAGCTAATACTTGGAAAGGGCTTAGCACGGTGCCTGGCACACAGTAGACAATTAATAAATGCTTGTGTCTCCCCACCCCCACTTTCAGATCCAGTTCAGTGTTGTAGTCTGTTAAGATTCTTCTGTATCCTGACCCCACCATCCAACATATTAGCTATCCCAACGAGTTTAGTGTCACCTACAAAGCTGACAAACTCAACATCGATGCCTTTATCTCATTCACTGAGCAAAATGTTAGAAATCAGCACAGTTCCCAGGGAACTCCACTGGAGACCTTGTGAATTAATGATCAGGTCATTCATTCTTTGGGTCCATCCATTGAAACCCAATCAATGGTAGCCTCGTCATTGGTCCCATCCGGGAATAAAAGGCAGGGTCCTGCCCAAGCCTTCCAGCCCGGCCAGTCCGAGGCTCCCTTTTGTCCTGAGCAGCTCCCAGCCATTGTTTCCACTGACCGAGTGAGCTGCTTCTTCCATTCCATGGAAGGTCACAGGTTCTGTTTTCCTCTGGTGTGCTGGCAGCAGTTGCCTGGGGTCAGGTGGGGAGCGTTGGTGTGCTAGCCTTCTGATTATTACTCAGTATTTCCCTTTCTGCCACTCATTCTGCTACTTGCCACGCTCTTTGGTATTTTATCACCTGACACATCTTCCTCAGGCTTGTCAGTCAAGGTTCTCAGCGTAGAGAAGGCTCCATCGTCTCAAAAAAAGCATCCCAGTCCCATCTCTAGGGGGGAGGTGGGGAGGTAGAGCTCAGTGGCCCAAGGCTTTCATCGGACCAAAATAAATGAGTGGGGGCAGCTAGGTGGTGCAGTGGATAAAGCACCAGCCCTGGATTCAGGAGGACCTGAGTTCAAATTTGGCCTCAGACACTCGACACTAGCTGTGTGATCCTAGGCAAGCCGCTTAACCCTCATTACCTTGCAAAAAACAAAACAAAACCAAAAAACCCCACAAAATAAATGAATGAAAAGAGCATTTACTAAGTCTTCACCTTGTGTCAGGTACTGTGCTAAGTCGGGAGAGCCAAACAAAGGCTAGCCAAAGCGTGTCCACCCTCAAAGAGCTTGCATCCTAACAGGGAGAGGACAGCACACTGGGGGCCAGAGGGAAGGCCAGAGAATGGCGATTGGTGTCTTTCTGACGGAGGGCTCCTCACCAGGGATGGAGCTATTTTCTGTGCCGTTTTCAGAGCTAAAAGTGGGCGAAGACCAGGCAAGGCAGGGTAAAATGCTCACCCACCCGAGCCCAGGCCTTTAGAGATTGGTAAGTGTGGGGGGTCCTCAGACATGTTAGCTCAGAGCACAGTGTCATTCTTTGCTGTGAGGAATCAAGACTGACTCTGGGAGATTTGGGAGATGAATGCAGGAGGCACACGTGTACATATTATTTCAAGTGTAAGCTTCATGCCATTTGTGGCACAAATAAATGATTGCGGGGCAGCTAGGTGGCGCAGTGGATAAAGCACTAGCCCTGGATTCAGGAGTACCTGAGTTCAAATCCAGCCTCAGACACTTGACACTTACTAGCTGTGTGACCTTGGGCAAGTCACTTAACCCCCATAGCCCTGCCCCTCCCCCCAAAAAAAGAAAAATAAATTATTGCCTTGTGACTAGCACATCCTTTGGGGACCACTGGCTCATTCAGACTCTCTCATTTTACAAAAGAGGCAGCGGAGGCCCTGAGGGAAACTGACTTACCCACCGTAAGTCATCTGGTGAGGAATAGAGCCAAAACCCAATAAGTCTCACAAAGAACTCCTAGTCTCTTCCCTTTCCTCCACCCCACTGCTTCACAAGCTGCCCCCTTTCCTAGCTTCTTTCCTTTTGTTAAGGACACTTCCCTTCTCCCAGTTTTTAAAGCCTCTTCCCTCTCGCTCACCACCAGTCTCCTATCTCCCATCTGTCCCCTTCTCACCACTCCCAAGGCCACCACACTAGTTCAGGACTGTTTCCTCTCATCCACACTGACTGCAGCAGGCTTTTTAACTGATGTCAATAACTTAAAGTTATCATTCATCCTCCACACAGCTGCTGAAGTGATCTGGCACAAACACAGAGAAGTCAAATACACAATATTACTTGGTAAATGTGTTACAGAGGGGGCAATTCAAAGTGTGTGGGGGCAGCTGGGTGACTCAGTGAATAGAGGGTCTGGAGTCAGGAAGACCTGAGTTCAAATCTAGCCTCAGACACTTACTAGCTGTGTGACCCTGGACAAGTCACTTTACCCTGTTTGCCTCAGTTTTCTCATCTGTCAAACGAGCTAGAGCAGGACATTGCAAACCACTCCAGTTTCTCTGCCAACAAAACCCTAAATGGGGTCACGAAGAGTCAGACAGGATGGAAACAACTCAACAACAACAACAAATCGAAGTATAAACTAAGTCTCACAAGGGACCAGTCAGGAGTCCCAGTTCCTGGGGCAAGAAGACTGGCCTTAAAAAGAAGAAAACGATTCTTTTGAGTTGACACATATAGCCAGAAGGCCCCTGTTCCACATGCAAATATTTAGATAAGACACAATTCCTGCCCCTGTGGAGTTCATAGTGTAAAGGAGAAAAAACACAAGCATGATAAGTGCATTAGGGGGCAGCTAGGTGGTGCAGTGGATAGAGCACCGGCCCTGGAGTCAGGAGGACCTGAGTTCAAATCCGGCCTCAGACACTTAACACTTATTAGCTGTGTGACCTTGGGCAAGTCACTTAACCCCAATTGCCTCACTTAAAAAAAAAATAAGTGCATTAGACAGGACATGCAGGACAAAGTACTATGGGAAGTCAGCCAGGAAAGGTCAGTACTGACCAAGGAAATCAGGGAAGGCTCCGTGGAAGAAGTGGCTTTAGCACAGGGTGAACAGAGACAGTATACAGGACATGTTTTAGAGGCAGAGATTAGTTTTATTTTGTCTGGAGTGTAGAATAATTCAAACTCTTCATTTTGGCATTCAAAACTACCTGCAAACATATGTCCCCTACCAGTCCAGCCTTCTCTCACCCTGCTCCCCAGTGTATACTCCATGCATAAACGTCATCATTTCCCACCTCCCTCTCTAAGCCTCACCTTCCCGATTAGGGAGAGCCTCCAGAGGTCTGCTCCATCTCAGGAGGCTCCAGTCTTGCTTCACTTGACTCCCTGGTCATCTTCTCACCTGCCACAGCAGGAATGTATTTTTACCACCACCTTGCATACACCCCCTTCCACCTCTGGGGTCAAAATCAAATCAAAACTGTATTTGCCATTGGACAGAGTATGTCAAGTTACTCTCCTGTGATTCCAATCTCCATCCTTGTAACTTTCCAAACCAAAATACTTCTCCTTGGTCATCACTTCTCTTTACAGGTTGTCTCCTCCTAGCAGAATGTAAGCCCTTTGAGGGCAGGTATTACTTTCATATTTCTATCAGTATCCCCAGTTCTTAGTATAGATTACATAGCAAGTGCTTAATGAAAGCTTTTTCATTTATTTGTTTTCATTCATTCATCATTCAATCATTCATTCACCCCCTCATTCCTTCATCATTTATGTTCATTCATTCATTCATTTGTTCATTCATTCATGCATTCATTCACCATTCCTCCATCATATATTTTCATTTATTCCTTCATTCATTCACCCCCTCATTCCTGCATCATTTACATTCATTCACTCATCATTCATTCACCATTCATTTGTTCACCTCCATGCTTGTGTTCATGCTACTCTTTTGGGCTGAAATGCCCTCCTCCCTCACCCACTTAGCAGTCTACCCATGCCTTAAAAGTTCCCCCTTCTCTGATGACTTCCCTGATGTTCCTGATGACAGTGATCTTGCCGTCCTGCATTAACGCTTGTCACTTTCCTAACGCCCTTTCATCTCCTGCCCTGGGTTCCAGTCATCCCGTGGCTGCCTTCACTCCCCCTCTTTCACTAGCTGTGGTTTCATGAGGAAAGGGACCCTCTTGTCGATGTCTTCACGTTCTCCACATCTTGCGCCCATAGTAGGTGATGGATGAATGCTGGTTGAGTGAACATAACGCTTTCCTATGCTGTATGGGTCACTGCGCCAACCCCCTTTTCTCTTGTTGCCTCTGAGCCTCCCCTCCTCTGGGCTTACGGGATTTAGAGCCCAACCATCAAGTCCCATCTCCTTGTTACAAAGATGAAGAAATGGAGCATTTGGAATGAGCGGCCCTTGGCCAAGGCCAGGAAGCAGCAGGGCCGGCCTCAGAGCCAGGCCCCGACCCCAGGTCCATCCTCCTCTGCTTCCTATTTCAGCCAGCCCCTTCCCTGAGGGGGTGGCCAGAGGATGGAGAGGAGCTGCCCCTCCCCCTGGGGGAGTCGGCGTGCTTGGGGCCCCAGAGGGAGGCAGAAGATGCTGCTCTCCCGCCTCGAAGCTCTGGCTTCCCTCCGGGCATTATTGTAGGAGGAGAAAGCTTCTGTTAGACCAGGCTTCCTGTTGAGCGAGAACAGGATAATAACCGTGGAGCTGGCTCTAGAGGATCTCAGCTCCAAGCCCCTCATTTTGTAGAGAAGGGAGTGATTCGGTTAAACGGAAGCATCGCAAGTGGCAGAGGTGGGTTTCGAACCCAAGTCCCAAGACTCCAAAAAGGAGAGTTCTTTTTGTTACGTTAGGCTGGATGAGTGCAACGATGGAGTGTCCAAGGACCAGTCTAGGTAAGGTCTCAAAGGCTTGGCACCAGAAGGTTGGTCACGCAGGGAGGATTCTTTTTTGACCCCAGCAGCCTAGGAAACATCCACCGGGCTCCAAGGGGCTGCAAGCTGTGTCAGCGGAGAGAGCATCCGTGATGTGTGTGTGTGTGTGTGTGTGTGTGTGTGTGTGTGTGTGAGAGAGAGAGAGAGAGAGAGAGAGAGAGAGAGAGAGAGAGAGAGAGAGAGAGAGAGAGAGAGAGAGAGAGAAGATCAAGCCTACGTTTGAACTGCTCTAAATGGGTTGGAAAAGAAAGACAGTCGCTCTGGGTTTATCATCCGGGTGCCAAGCCCTGGGTCTCTCTGTGCCTGACCTGTGGATGCATGGGTGGCTTAATGGGAAATCAGACTACGGGAAAAGGGAAACGCGGAAGTGTAATGTCACTCTTCTATCCCGGGAGCGCCAAGCACGAAGACACCAAATGCGGAGCCGGGCTTCTTATTCTAACCCTACTAAGGGCTGGCTTCTGTGGGCGTCTCGGCCCAGGAAGGCCCTAAGTCCAAAGACGGAGACAGCCCCAGGCCGACTCGGGAGGTCATTTTCTGCGTTGCTTTATTCCTGTGGGGGAAGGGGGAGGGGGGGGCACGATTTCCTGTCTTACTGTTCCCCAGCCCCACCCTCAGACTCCGACCCTCAGCCAAACCCCTTTGCATCCCATCCTCTAGAACCAAGGACAGTTCAGATGCGAGAAAGTAACCTGACACAGACTGTGTTTGACCAGCCCTTGCCTAACAGCAATCTGAGACTCGGTTTCATCATTTGTAAAATCGGAAGGTTGGACTGTGCTATGTGGTCGTCAAAGGCTCTTTGTTTTTTCAGCACTAACATTTTAGGCCCCTTTCTCAGGCCCTCCAAGACCCTTCCCGCTTTGATGATGTAGAGATTGGGTTCCAAGGTAATTCCAGTTTAGCATTTTTCTGTTCCAAGGTCCCTTATACCATTAACATTCTTTGTTCTGACATTCTATGTTCTCTAGTCTAAGATACCTTCTCACTTAACATTAAACTCTAAGATTCCCCCATTAGATTGTGAGTGCCTTGAGACTAGGGATTATTTATTTGTTTGTTTGTTTATCTGTCTATCGATCTACTTATTTATTTACTCATTTGTTTGTTTGTTTTGGCCTTTCTTTGGATCTCCAGCACTTAGCAGAGTGTTTGGCACACAGTAAGTGCTTAATGAATGCTTATTGTGTTGACTTGACATTCACCTTTGCTGTTCTGTATTCTAAGGTTCCTTCGAGTTGAGACATTCTATATTTCACATTCTAAGGTTCCTCCCAGTTCTGACATCCTATCTTCTAAGACTCCTTCCAAATCTGACCTTCTCTGCTCTAAGATGCCCCTGAGTGCTGGCGTTCTATATTCTAAGGTTCCTATGTTGTATCTAAGGTTCCTTCCAGCTCTGGCATTCTGTGTTTTAAGTTCTAGAGCAGGCATTCTGTGTTCTGAGGTCCCACATAGTTCTGAGATTCTCTGGAAGGAAGGAGTCCAAACCTTCTGTAATTCTAGGGCAGCAAGATTACTGTAGGCACTGCAGACCAGGGCACCACCTGGCCAGCCTCCTTCAGAAAAATCTTCCAAGGAGCAATAAAAATTCCTCATTTACATCGAGAGTAAACTTCCTGCCCTACGAAACAATGAGGCATTCAGATGTGTCTGAGTAAAAGTCCCCTGATGTAATGAGCTGGTGAGCAACGGTATGTCAGGCAGCCGAGATGAGATGTGTACATGCCCTAGCCGGGCCTCAGGGGAAAGCTGCCGCCAGCAACAATAGCCCCGAGCCCCCAGCCGCAGAAACCTCATTCCCGAGGAGTTTCCTGAAGCTCGGGCAGCAGACACTTGACAAACAAAGTGACTTCAAAGCCTGTCTTGCATCACTGCTTCCCCCGCTCTACACTTCTCTTTAGACAGGGCCGGCCCTCGGGTCTGCAGTTTACTTTATTAAGCGCACGCATACACACACACACACACACACACACACACACACACACACACACACAAGCAATTATCCAAGCTTCCCTGGCCAACAGGAAAATCATCGTAACTGAATACTTCCTTTGTCAAGTGGTGCTGACGTTGGCCCCCGCTCCCATCAGAGCAGGGCAGGGACTGGCCACCCATTGGCAACTCAGCACCCAGGGCCACAGCCCCCGTGATTACCATGGGGCCTGGCTCCCCGGAGGGGACAGCTTACTCCACCAGCCTGTGGGATGAAGGGAATGGGGGGAATTTTCTTACATCACTTGCCGTGCTCACTCATAGACACAAACTCCTGAGTCATGCCTAGAAGCTGCATCAGCCCCAGGGCCCCTGACTCCATCTGAGGAAAGGCTGGAGATTGGGTAACACAACCCCTGGGGACCTTCTCTCCAGTGGGGGGCTGTCCCAAGCTAGTCAGCCCCCCTTTCTCAGGCTTCAGCCCCTTGAGAGGTTACGTGAGGAAGAGGGGGCTCTGCAGGGGCTTAGTAAGCTGGGTGTCATGCCAAGGAACAATATTTGACGTGGACTGAGTTTACAAAAAGGGCAGGTCCTCTGTTTGTTTAAACAGAGATTAAGTGAAAGGAAAAGTTTCTCTTTTCCCATCCCTGACACAAATGTGAAACACATGTTTTCCCTCTTGGCTCTGCTGGACAAGGCTGCAGCAGTCCTTCCTCTAGCCCCCGGAAGGCTTTGGAGGAGGACAGGGTGTTTCCTCGTCTTTTCCCAGGCCAGGTTCCGAGCTCAGTTCAGAGGTTCTCAGACCTGCAGGGGTACTCGAGGGAAGCAGAAGAAAAGGGTTAAATTTTGGGAGGAGGAAAGAGAGGGAGAAGGACAGAGAGAGAGAGGGAAGGAGGGAGGGAGGGAGAGAGAGAGAGATGGGAGAGGAGAGAGGGAGAGAAAGAGAGAGAAAGAGAGGAGAGAGAAAGGAAAGAGAGAGGGGGAGGAGGGAGGGAGGGAGGGAGAGAGACAGAGACAGAGACAGAGACAGAGAGGGATGGGAGAGGAGAGAGGGAGAGAAAGAGAGGAGAGAGAAAAAGAGAAGAGAAAGGAAATAGAGAGAGGGGAGGAAGATGAGAGAGAGAGAGAGAGAGAGAGAGAGAGAGAGAGAGAGAGAGAGAGAGAGAGACTGTTTAAACCCTCCATTGCAGCTACATTCCTCCTTAGATGGGACTACACTAAGCTTGGGCTAGTGGTCAGAACCCAGGCATGGGAACTGGGAGACTTGGATTCCAGACCCTACCCTGCCACTGACTCACTGTGACCTTGGACTTCTCAGTTCCCCCATCTCTAAGCCTCCCTCTCCTTATCTGCTTAAGCTTGATGACAACTCTGCCCCCTCCATGTGACTCAAGGATGAGGAGCCAGAACAAGGCCCGGCATTCTTCCTAGCACATAAGTACAAAAACTCTCTGCCCTCAGACAAGCGCCTTTTGGATGAAATAGAAAGTAAAAGAAAGAAAAAGCCCTACTTTCTACTATGGGACATTTTTGACACGTTGCCTGCTGGCCAACGCCATGAGACTTGACCAAGACTGGAGAATCCCAACAATTATTATTTCTTTTTGCAGGTCAAATACATCTTCCTAAAATGCTATTCTTGTCTTACAACTGCTCCTGGGGTACTAAGCCAACCCCTGAGGTGGGTACCTTTTTTCTGTGGAGGCGTATTTTGGGGGGTTTACACGTCGTAAGGTGAATCTGGGGACAAATTTGGCCTTTTCTGTGCATGTCTCTTTCTGGTTCCCATGCTTAGTTTCAAAACATCTTCATTTATCATTTATTTCTAGTCTAAATTTCTATAGCCTGTCTTTTTTTTTCTTTTGAAATTTTTTTTTTTTTGCAGGGCAATGGGGGTTAAGTGACTTGCCCAGGGTCACACAGCTAGTAAGTGTCAAGTGTCTGAGGCTGGATTTGAACTCAGGTCCTCCTGAATCCAGGGCCGGTGCTTTACCACTGCGCCATCTAGCCACCCCTATAGCCTGTCTTTTTATCATTGTTATATGACCTGTCCCTTTATGTTCCCATTATGGGTACTGATTACTGTGGCTATGAGAACTTAGCATCCTGACCTGTAAGTTATCCATTAGCTGGGGTCTGAATCCCTCTGAGAGCTCATATCTGAATTAGAGCTTGGGTCTTGGGTTTTTCTGTTAACCCCTTTCTGCCTCCTACATCAAAGTGACTTGTCCAGGGTCATACAGCTATCTGAGGCCAGATTGGAATTCATGAAATGGAATCTTCCTGACTCCAGGCCCTCCACTCTATCCACTGCGTCACCTCACTGCCATTTAGACTTTACTCCTTTCCAAACCACAAATGACTTACCCAAGCTCACAAAAGAAGTTAATGAAAGGGGGCAGCTAGGTGGCTCAGTGGATAAAGCACTGGCCCTGGATTCAGGAGTACCTGAGTTCAAATCTGGCCTCAGACACTTGACACTTACTAGCTGTGTGACCGTGGGCAAGTCACTTAACCCCCACTGCCTTGCTAAATAAATAAATACATGCATAAATACATAAATAAATAAATGCTTGTTCCTTCCTTTAAAGAAAAAGAAGTTAATGAAGAAGAAAAAAAAGGAAAAAAAGAGAAGTTAATGAACCCAGGTCTTGAACTAGGAATTTATTCTTCAAACTCAACTCATCTAAAACCAAATTTTTCATCCTGGCATCTAAAGGAAAGAGGGCTTATTAGGGGGTCCATGATAGCTCTCTGAGCATTGAGTAGCTGGCAGATTTTGCCTGGCACTAGAGGGTGTGACATGGAGTAATGGGTGGAAGATATAGAGATAGATTTGAACTCGGTGGACTGGGCACCTTCCTAACAATGAGAGTGATATGAAAGTCTCGGGAGCTCTTTGCAAGGCAGTGGCTCCCTCACTGGAAGTCTTTGGATGAGGAAAGGGCAGCTTCTTCATACAGAGGATAGAGAGGAAGTCCTTAGCCACGTTCTTGAGCGTGGGGCCTCTGAGAATCCCTCCAATCCGGGGATCCTGTGCTTCTGTGTGATCTTCCTCCCCACAGTATCCCTATTTCTGTTGAGGACACTGCCATCCTCCCAGTCACCCGGACTCAAAATGCCAGTTGTCCTGGATTCTTTTCTCTCCCACACCTTCCTAGATGCAATCCCATCTCTTGTGACCAGCCATCCTCTCCTCTCCAGCCTCATGGCCATCATCCTAGTTTGGTCTTGTTATTTCTTCCTATCGAAACACCCTCAGAAGCAGTCTCTCTTCCTCCAGAGTCTCTTCACTAGCCCATCCTTCCTACTGTTGTCCAAATCATCTTGAGTTCAGGTCTCTCAGGAAGAGAGAGTGAGGCTGATGACTGTGCAACTCTGCCTCACGTATAGCCAATTCCCGTACAAGTCAAGACATCACCCCATGATGTCACTGGTCCTCTTCAAAAATGAAGGAGGAACAACACCAATTAACCATATCATTCACCCTGCTCAATAACACCCAGGAGACAAGTGGGGTGTTTTATCTGCACTCTTTTTGACTCTTGGCTTAACTTCACCTTGATCAGAGTCCAGCAGTCTCTCAAGGTGGCTTTCCTCCATAATGTTATCACTGTGTAAATTATTTTCCTAGCTCTGCTGACTTTGCTACGTGTCAGTTCATAAAGGTCTTCCAAGTTTCCTCTGAAATTGTTCATTTCATCCTGTCTTAGGACACAATAACATTCCATTATACTCATAGACCACAATTTGTTTGGCTGTCCTTTAACATGGGGCCACCTCTTTGGCTTCCAATTTTGAGGCTACCATAAACGCTTTTGTACCCATCAGTCCTGTTCATTTTCTTTATAGTGCACTGAGGCAGCCTCTCCTCCAGATGGCTAGTTTGTCCATGACTCTGTGATGATTAAAAATTGGACAGACATGGTACCTGAGTAATTTAATAATTTTATTAGCATGGGCAGCAGGTTATTAATAAAACAAGGTCTATGGCCATCTCTCTCAGACCAAAGACCCCTTCCTCGAGGTCAGGTCTTGGTCCATAAACCTTTCCACTGTAGGAGGTTCATCCCATAGCAAACACATCTAATTGGTTAGCATTATTCACATCTAATTGGTTGATAGAATTTGAAGGTGGGTTATATTAAAATGAAGTCCAAGGATGACATAAGAGAAAGGAATGGGAGACCCCCCACTGAAGCTGGTCAGGGAAAAACCCATTCATCTGGGTGTGGTTTCATCTCATCAGTCAAGTCCTTGGGCTATCTAGACAAAAGAATCTGTCTCCACCTAAGGCTCCTTTTGTGAGCTTGGGGTTGGGATAGGTTTGACCTAGATAAGATTTGATAGAATTTCTCTAGGAGAGCTTGCTTTTTGAGTGGAGAGAACTGAGAAGAGCTCTCTGGGTCCCGCTAAATATTGATTATTTTGATCTTTTTTTTTTTTTTTGGTGAGGCAATGGGGGTTAAGTGACTTGCCCGGAGTCACACAGCTAGTAAGTGTCAAGTGTCTGAGGCTGGATTTGAACTCAGGTCCTCCTGAATCCAGGGCCGGTGCTCTATCCACTGCACCAGCTAGCTGCCCCTAGACATTGATTATTAATCATTATTTCTCACAGCCCCCAGTGCAGATGCTGCTGACAGTCCCGTTCCAGGGATCACCAATGAGTAATCCAAAGCCTCTGACCCTTTAGCTTACAAGATCTTCCTCTATAAATAGGGGGAGTGGCCTGAACCATCTTTCCCATATATTTCTCCCCATCTTCATTTTTTTCCCACCTTTGAAATGAGATCACCAAATATTGATTTTGAGTGTCTTATCAAGTTCTTCAATTACCTTTTCTACCAGTTTATCCTTAGCAATGGTGCATAAATTGCCATTATTTTCCTGGTCATGTTTTTGCAAACATCTCCCATTGGTACAGCAATACACAATGGTCCAATGTCCTGTGAAATACTGTTTCTTGTAGTTTAAGAGTAGATGATGGGGGCAGCTAGATGGCGCAGTGGATAGAGCACCAGCCCTGGATTCAGGAGGACCTGAGTTCAAATCCGGCCTCAGACACTTAATACTTACTAGCTGTGTGACCCTGGGCAAGTCGCTTAACCCCAATTGCCTCACTAAAAAAAAAAAAAAACATAGTAAGAGTATATGATGGGGAAAAAAAGAGTATATGATGAAATCCATTCTGTCAATTCCTTTCTTTGCCTCTCCAAAGAGTATCTGTGAAACATCCTTCCATTTAACCACTACCTTCTTTCTTCTGTTTTCCTTTATAACAGGAATGTCAAAATTATTGATGGGGGCAGGAAGACCAGTTTGACTTTCCAAAAAACGCAAAAGGCGGATGTTGGGAAAATAGGAGAATGGGCTACTAAGCTGGTGGTTAGTAAATTCTTAGAAAAGAAAATAGTGATCACCAAAATCCAGCACAGATTCACTAAGACTAGCTCAGGCCAAGTTGACTTCTTTCCTTTTTAAAAAACTAGAACTGAGGGCAGCTAGGTGGCTCAGTGGATAAAGTACCGGCCCTGGATTCAGGAGGACCTGAGTTCAAATCCGGCCTCAGACATTTGACACTTACTAGCTGTGTGACCCTGGGCAAGTCACTTAACCCTCATTGCCCTGCCCCCCCCCCAAAAAAAACTAGAACTAAGGAATGTCACAGACATAATGGATCTTGATACCAATAAGCCACTTGACAAAGCTTCTGATGATATCTCTGTAACCAAAGTAGAAAAATGTGAGATGATACAGTTCAGCTTTTTAACCAGTTGGATAGTCAGATCCAAAGTATACTCATTAATCAAATGATGTCAGCTCTGAGGAAGGTCTCTGGAAATGGCTGCAAGGCTCTGTATTTGACCCTGTTCAATTCTATATTTTTATCAACTTGGAATGCAGTAAAATGGAAAACTGGAAGGGATAATTTACATAAATTATATAATTTAGATAAATAATAATACTAATTAATAATAATATCAACAACTAACATTTATATAGTGATTATTACTACTTTGCCAAGCACTGTGCTAAGTACTTTACAATTATTATCTCACTTAATCTTCACAACAACCTTGGGAAGTAGGTGATGATTATCACCATTTTACAGATGAGAAAATGGAAGTAGACAGAGGTTAAGTTACTTGCTCAGGGTCACATTGCTAGTAAGTATCAGACACAGGATTTGAACTCAGTTCTTTCTGAGATGTTCACAGGTTGAAACAATGGGATAAAATGAACAAGATGAAATTGGAGAGTGACAAATACAAACAACCCTGCAAGGTAGGTGCTATTAATAGGTGCATTTTACAATTGCAGAAACTGAGGCAGGAAGACGTTAAGTCACACGCCTAATAAATGTCTGAGGCTCAATTTGAACTCAGATCCTCCTGACTCCAGGTCCAGTGCTCCATCCACTGCACCACCTGGCTGCCGCTAATGCCATTGGAAGACAGTTTACAGCTGCTCAGTACTCCCTACACAACCACACTTGAGTTCTCCAGTGACTATGTGGTCTCTTCCCTATGGATGGTATCTCCTTTAGCAATGCAGCTCCAAATGCTTGCCTTCCCTCAGTGGTTCTTGCCTATGTCCTCCCCTAAGTTTGGAGGGACAAAAAAAAAAGTTAATAAGCATGTATTAAGAACCTGCTGAATGCTGGGCACTGGGTTAAGTAGTGGAAATACAAAGAAAGACAAAACCAGCATCACCACCACCACCCCCATTTGGTGGGGGATGGGGGGAGATGAGGTAGGTGACTCATTGGGTAGAGGACTGAGTCCTGCAGTCGGGAAGACCTGAGTTCAAATCCAGGCTCAGGCACTCACTATCTGTGTGACCCTGGACAAGTCACTTAATCTCTGCCTGTCTCATCCGTAAAATGTATATAATAATGGCACTAGCTCTCAGGAAGTGGAAGAAGTGGTGGTTCAAACAGAGGCATTAGAGTCAAATGTATAAAAAATGGTGATCTATGTAGCTTTCCAGGAACATACCAATTGTCCAACTGAGTTTTACCTGAATTTAGCTGCTTCTTAGGGCAACAAGGAATATCCCTACCCAGTGGAGCTAAAACTTCACATCACAACATTTCTGAGAGGAAAAAATGAGCCCGATGAGGTCACCAATTCCAATTCCTTTTAATTGAAAATGGAAACTTTAAGCCTGGGGGTGCGGTAGGGGCGGGGGTTTACAGAGAAATGAGTGTCTCCTACTGCTCCAGGGGCCTTCTCCGGGGGGCAGCCCCAGACCTCCCCAATGGAACCAGGTTCTCCTCCCAACTTCTTGGGGGCCTTGCTGTCACCTCCCAACTGAGAGAAACTTTCCTTCTTTCTCAGGACTGATGACTCTATTCACAAAACATATCATTATAAAAAGCCCTCTCTGCTGCTTGGTTTACGGGCTTCAATAAATCCTGGATTAGTCTGAAAAACCACCAAGCCATTGGCCCTCAGTGTTTCTCAGGGCGCTGTCTGGAAAGGCTTGCCCCCCTTAAGTGATGAGTAACTTCCCCAAATGTTTCGGGGAACTCCCTGCTGCCACAGACTTAGAAAGACCCCCAAGTAAAGGGGTTCAAGGCTAAGAAACGGAATTCAGAGAGCCGTCGGATCACAGTGGGGAAATGGAGTCAGACCAGACCTATTAAGACTGTGGCCATAGAGATTGTAAGCTCTGGCTCCCCACCCCGCCTCGTTTTATAGAGAGGGAAACTGAGTCCGGCAGAAGGGAGGGGACTTAGCAAAGATCACACGGCCAATCAGTACTCGTCGTGAGGTCGGGGTCAAGGCTGACCTCGGCTTCTTCCGATCCTCTTTCTTCCTCCTATTTAACAGACTTTATATAACTTTCTCCCTTAGCCTAAGGATTGCATTTGGGTTTTCAGCTAAGACTCTGCGGATCCGTAACTTGTTCTGATCTGCCGCTTAGATCCAAGAGCCCGACGTTTGGAGCCAGACAACCTAGTCTCGAATCCGGGCTTTGTTATTTCTTACCTTCATGGCACGAGGCAGGTCAATTTACCTGTTTAGGTCTCCCTAAGAGGAGGGAGGAGGATTACAAGATCTTGGTGGTATCTTCCAGGGGTGAGGAACCGTGGGGAGTTGAGGGGGGGCATAGGGTGTGTGTGCATGGGGCTGTAGAGGGGAGGACCTGGGTTCCAATGCTGTCTCTGACGCTTTTCTCCTCGGTTAAAAGGAGGATCACATTTCCTACTTCACAGAGGTGTTACTAAGCTCCCACGCAACAATATAGGGAAATGTTATCGATTTTAATATGCAAATAGTCTCTGAGTTCTTCCGGATGGGAAACTCCCTTCACTGAAGGGATTCTTCTGTGGGAGTCGCCTAAAGTACACAGGAGTGAAATCGGTCTAGAAATCTGAGGGCTAACAAATGGAAGAGGCAGGATTTGAACCTGTATCTTTCTGACTCCAAGGTCAGTGCTCTATAATTTGTACTGAACTGCCCCTTTTACAAACTTTAAAGTGCTTCACACGTGGCAGCTAGGTGGCGCAGTGTATAGAGCACTGGCCCTGGATTCAGTAGGACCTGAGTTCAAATCCAGCCTCAGACACTTAACAATTACTAGCTGTGTGACCCTAGGCAAGTCACTTAACCCCAATTGCCTCATCCAAAAAAAGTGCTTCATAAATGCCTAATAACAATGAGGATGAGGATTATATCCTCATTTCTATGAGAAGCACTAGGCTTCGCACTAGGTGCTGGAGATACAAAGACAACAAAATAAAATAAAGCAAACCAATCCCTGCCCTCAAGAAGCTTCCGTTCTATCAGAGATCAGCAAGGTGTAGTTGGGAGAGCTTATAAGTCACAGGTTCACGACTCCAGAACTACAAGGGACTTCAGGGACCATCCAATCCAATTCCTTCATTTTCCATGAGGAAACTGAAGTCCAGAGCAAGGGAAGCGACTTGCCCAAGGTCAGACAGCCATCAAGTAATAGAGCTGGGATTTGAACACAAGTCCCATGACTCCAAATCCTTCCGTTCCACTTCGCCTCCAGAAGAGCTGGCTTCCAGTTCCAGCACTTAATAACCATGTGACTTTGGGCACATCATCCAGCACCTCCAAACACCTTTTTTTTCATTTGCACTTCCAGTCAAGTCACTAGCATTTTCTTAAGTCCTTGCTCTGTGCCAAAGATCCCTGCCCTCGAAGAGCTTTCATTCTAATGGGGGAAGATACACATAACAGAAAGCTGAAAAGGCAGGGACCAGGGCAGGAGAGAAGATGTGCTCCTGGAAACATCGTGGAGAACAAAATCTGGAGAGCCCTAGAGCGGGGAGAGAACAGAGAACGGAGGAGCAAAGGTGACTCCTTCTCGAGGATACTTTCTTAAAACACACTGTCAAGAAGCAACCAACCAATCAGCGGAGGAGACCGTGGGGCGCAGGCGTCTTTCAGAGTGAGAGGAATGCTGGGGCGCGGTGGAGAATGGAGCCTGGAGGAGAGGGAGAACGTGAGCGCTTCACTGCTTCCGCGCATCCAGGACTTCGTCTATCTGATTACATGTTAAACAATCCATCCAAGCGGTCTCGCCCTGTCCATGCCCCTCTTGTACGTGTCCTCCCGGAGCTCGTCCATGGAAGATTCTTCCAGTGATGTCAGGGCTTCCCCTCCATCGTTTTTAGATCAGGTGTGGTCCTTCTCTTATCTCCTGCTCTTGCACACAACTGACAGGTAGAAGCAGTGGGTAGAGCTCTGGGCTTGGAGTCTAGAAGACCTGAGTTCAAATGCAGCATCAGACAATTACCAGGTGTGTGACCCTGGGCAAGTCACTCAACCTTTGCCTGCCTAAATTTCCTCTTTTGGGGGTGGGGGCGGGGCAATGAGGGTTAAGTAACTTGCCCAAGGTCACACTGCTAGTAAGTGTCAAGTGTCTGAGACCAAATTTGAACTCAGGTCCTTCTGACTCCAGGGCAGGTGCTCTATCCCCTGTGCCACCTAGCTGCCCCCTCCTCGTTTCTGAAATGGAAATAATAACAGCATCTGCTTCTCAGGGTTATTTTGAAGATCCTATGATATAATATTTATTAAAAACCCTTGGCATAGTGCCTGGCACATAGTAGGTGCTTCTTAAATGCTAGTTCCCTTTCCCTTCCCCTTAAAGATATTGCACAGGTGAGGAAGTTGGCCTGTGAGTTGGTAGTTACTTAGTCTCTCAATGGCTTTTTCTTACAGTATTCTCTGGTCTCTTAGTATTTTGCCCTCCTTGAGATTTTGTAAAATGACCCCTCAGAGTTGTTAAGACTGTCACCCCGTGGATTTCCTTAGTGTGAACCTAGCATAGGAGCAGGAGTCATTCAGCAGCTCCTCTGGCTAGTGGATGCATCCACAGCAGCTCACAGACCCGCAGTCCGATTGACTGCATCACCCCAGTGCTCAGATCCCCATGGCTAGGGCCATGGTGGGCCCCAAGTAGCAGTTGGAAGCAAACTTTATCACCCCTTGGGGTGAGGGGACTTTTATGCCCCAAATGTCAGCCGGATGGTAAATATTGGTAGTACCTTCCTGACATCACCACACCCGGACTTGGGGAGGAAGGGGTCTGGGAGGAACTTGGGACAGAAGGGACATGCCGTCTCTTACCTCTGGGAGGGGGCTGGAGGAAATGAGGGAAGCTAACAGCTGGGGAATGGTAGCAAATAAAGGTCAGACGGAGGCAGAGACATAAGATTATCATGGGATGATGGATGGAGTTAGCCCAGCTTTGCAACAGCCATTCTCTTTTTTGTCCTTTTTTTTTTTTTTTAGTGAGGTAATTGGGGTTAAGTGACTTGCCCAGGGTCACACAGCTAGTAAGTGTTAAGTGTCTGAAGCCAGATTTGAACTCAGGTATCCTGACTCCAGGAGTAGACCAACCTAGCTGCCCTGCAACAGCCATTCTCCATGTCCTTTGCCCAATTCTTCTGCCTCTTCATCTTTTGCAAGTGATGGCAATGTTCAAGCTGCCACTGGGCATATGGGCATCATTGTGTGTGTACTCCAGCGGGACTGTGGCAAGAAAAGATGGCCAAGGGTGCCATGAAATGTCTTGTGGCTCAAAGGAGAAAGCAGAAAGGACATGCACATTTGGAAGTGTTATCATCATTGCATATATGCAACTGAGGGTGAGGGAGGCTTGCCTCTGACTGGGAGCAATTATTGTTTCAGTAGCTTGCAATCCTCCCACTTTTTATGTCTAGGAAGTCATAATGCTGTGGTTTAGACAAGACTTTTTGGTCAGAAGCAGATTTTCTGATCTCAACATCTTCTCTGGCATTCTGTCAATCCTCGTTCAGTTCCGACTTGCCTTCTTGGTTTCCACAGCTTCTTCCCAGCCTTGTTCTCATCTGATCTCCCAGGTGTCCCATCCTGCTCTTCACCCCTTCCTGGCTAGTGAGGCTTTCCTATTCTTCTCCTGGGTACACCTCTACAAGAGACTCCTTAACCCGTGTTGGGACATGGTTTGCTGATGTCATCTCCTTAGCATGCACTGAACCCTGGAATGTGCCGGGGGCAAGCGTCCACATGCTTCCTTCTCAAACCCCTTCAATGATCCTCCCCCAATGGTGGCCCCGTTGAAAGTTAAAGACACCAGCTACATCCTGAGAGTCACAAGAGACCGTGTGTAGCTCCCCTTCTGGGAAGGTCAGAGATGGCAGGATTCAGGATTTGTGTTTATGTAGAGGGCCAGAGGTGGATACAGGCTTGGGGGCAGATGAGCCTTCTGGATGCTGATCAGCAGATGGAATTTGCCCAAGCACAGAGAAAAATTCGACATGGTGCTTTTAAAAACCGCACTGTAACTAGTTGGTTTAAAAAAAAAAAGCAATCAAACTTTGACCACCTTCCAAGGAAGCATGGTTTGGTTCTGGGAGCCTGAATTTGAATCCCAGATTGGTCAACAAGCAGCTGTGGGACTTTAGACAGTCTTTCAGGGGACTCAGTGGAAAGGTTACTGGATTTGGGGGCCAAGGTTCTGAATCTGAATCTAGCTCTGCTGCTTGTGATGCTGTGTAAAATCACATCACCTGGGGAAATTAGCTCCTTGGGATTCTGTTTCCTCACCTGTAAAATGAAAAGCTTGGACTAGCCATTTTCTAAGGTCGCTTTCCAATGGAACATTCTGTGAGTCTCTGGTTCAATGACCTTGTTCAAATGGCTTAACCTCTGGAACTCAGTTTCTTGATCTAGAAAGATAAGAACGAAGGACTAAACAATCCTTTACTGAAACTTGAAATTTCTATGAAATTATAAAAGTCAAAGTAAAGAAGGAATGAAGCCCATTGAAATGAATCATTGTATTCAACAGTGAATTTATGAAGAGCAAAACTCACTTTAAAAGTTCTTCAAAGGAAGGTGGCTCGCATATTAGCTTATTTCCCTGCATTTACTATTTTAGGATGTAATGAAAGCTTCTATTTAAATGAATCTAATGGTAAGCCCTAAATCAAGCTCTTTCTGACCGTGTGCAGATGGTCCATTTGCTGCTTACAGGCTTTAACTTAGACCAGATGTGTTTGGGAATGGGTAGCATTTTTTGTTCCATACCCTAAAGTTCACAACCCTGTTCAAAATGCCAAATTCTAGGCTTGTGCGGCAGGATTTTTTTCATGCCTTTGGGTCAAGCTGTTCATCGTGAGGACCCAGTGGCTTCAGTTTTCCCACCCAGGGTCAGTCTCATGCTCGAGTATGGTAGACAACAATCCAAAGGATGCAAGAGCCCTAGGTCCTGGTCCTGCTTGGGTCACTCATTCACCATATGACCTTGAGAAAATAACTTTACCTCTCTGGGCTTAGTTTCCTTAACTGTGAAAGGAGGGAACAGAATAAACATAGTCTTCTGCTTGGCTTAGAAAGAATAAATTTGGGGGACAGCTAGTTGGCGCTGTAACGATTGGAATGATGCCACCTGCTGGAGATTTACTGTAGAAGAGTTCAGCCCATGAAGCGAAGGTCTTTGAGGGCAAGACCAGGAGTCTTTTCTCTGGGGTCAGGAAGTGACGTTGGCTAGTGGGAGGAAGAAGGAAGAGCTGGGTGCTCTGACTCAGGCTCTTTTCCTGAGGACTCCGGCAGAGAAGGGAGCTAGAAATGTGCTCTCCCTTTAATAGATAGGAATCTAGGCCTTTCTGTGTCTCTTTATCAAATTCTTATTCTCCTTAATAAATGCTTAAAAGTCTAACTCTTGCTAAAGCTTATAATTTATTGACGACCACTCATTGGATATTTTAGATAGACTAGCTAGAATTTTAACCCTTAACAGCGCAGTAGATAAAGCACTGGTCCTGGATTCAGGAGGACCTGAGTTCAAATCTGACCTCAGATACTTGACACTTAGTAGCTGTGTGACCCTGGGCAAGTCACTTAACCGTCATTGCCCCCGCAAAAAAATAAATAAAATAAACAAAAACAAAAAAGGTGGGAACTTTAAAAAAGAAAGAAAGAATTAATTTTATAAGTACAAGATGGAAGAGATATGGCTCCCCAGTAGTTGTTCTGAAAAGAATCTGGGGCTTCCAGCAGACAGCACACTCCATGTGAGTTGATAAACAGTATGCTGGGGTTGTCCCAAAGCTAGTTCAATCTCCCTTCTATAATTTGACATACTAATAAAAATACTACTGATAGCAACAAAACTAGAAAGCAAAATTATTGGCATAAAAATCAGCAAAGGGTAGACAAAAATCATCCCTATTTGTGGACAGTATGGTGGTTTACTTAGAAAACTACAGAGAATCAGCAAAGCAATTAATTGAGATTAATGAGGTTGAGGGCTGGAAGCATGTTTTCATTGGTTTAAGGAAGTCCTGGTTGAAGAAATTCCCTCTCCCAATGAACATTATCTGCACTTTAGATCCTTTAGAGAGTTACTTAGACTACTAAGGAGTTAAGTGATTTGCCTAGAGTCACACAGCCAGTATATGTCAAAGGTGGGACTTGAACCCAGGTTCTTTGAGACCAGCTCTCCGTTCACCACACTACACAACCTTTCATGAGATGAATACTTCGGTAAAATAGCAGGATAGAAAATAAAGACACAAAATCATTAATATTTTAATGACAATGCTAATAAAAACTATGATGAAACAATATAAAAATTACATTAAAAATAACTAAAGAATAAAAAAATCTGGGGATTAACCTACCAAGACACATATAGGACTTATACAAATACAACTAAAAACAACTTTTTGCAGAAATAAAGGAAGATGGATAATCAGATGTGTAATCTAAGATTCTAAATGTGGATTCTAATGTGTTCCCCCAGTTTGGGGGAAACTGACTAAAAATCACTGATAAAACGAGTTTAGGTTTTTAAGGGTTTATTGGAAAATAGAAAGAAAAAAGATTGAGAACAGAATTCTAACAGTCTGGCATTCCTATCTTTCCTCAAATCTCCTGTGAAGTCCTCTGCCGCCACCACCATCAAGTCCGGAAGCCAAAAGGGCCCGCGCTCCCTGCGCAGGCTCCCTTTCCTCCTTCCTGTCTCCTCCCAGACCATAGGAGGCTCCTCCAGTTGATTGGCTGGTAGACTTGATAGACAGCACCCATGAGCAAGCGTCATTTCCTGACGCCAAGGAAAAGCCACAATGCCTCTGAGGCATTTTCCTCATGGTGGAGCTCTCCACAGCAAGTCTCCAGTAGGTGGCGTCATTCCAATCATTACACAGAAGAATATTCACTATCCATGGTCGGGTTGTACCAATATGATCAATATGAAAACACTACCTAAATTAATTTACGTATTGATTGCTATGTCAATCAAACTACCAATGAGTTACTTTATAGAACTAGACAAAATAATAACAGAGTTCTTTTAGAGGAACAAAAGGCCAAGAATCTCAAAGGAAAGAATTGTTTCAAAAGTAGGCTTGCAGAGGACCTAGTATTATTAGATCTTAGAGTATGTTTATAAGGCAGTAATCCTCTTATTTAAAATTTTGTTTCTGGTTTCAAGAAGTAGGAATTATGTCAGTAGAACAAGTAAGACCAAGAAACAAATGAACACAGTAGCCCAGTATTTGATAAATACAATAATAGAAACTACTAGAGAAAAGAGAAGGACTCTTTAGTTGACAAGAACTGGGAAAACTGGCAAATAATGACATAGAAAAGAGGTTTGTCACCTTATAGCTACTTTCTAGAATCAACTCCAAATGGAGGAGCAATCTAAATGTAAAAGTTCACAAAGGGTCATAGAGCAGTTAGAGGAGAATGGAAGGACATGCCTTTTAGAACTGTAATTAAAGAGATCAATAACCAAATATGAGATAGGAGAGATCACAAAACAAACAGTTTTGAATATATAAAATATAAAAACCTTTGCATTAATGATATTGATGCAATTAGAATAAGAAAAGAAACTGTCAAGAGGGGAAAAAAGTTTTGCACCAAAAATTTCTAATACTCTGGTTTACAAAATATAATGACATAAAATATATGATGAAGAGCCATTTCCCAATAGATGTGTTCTTTTGAACAGTTAAAAGAATAAATTAAAACTATCAACAGCAACATGGAGAAAATATTCCAAATCAAAAATAGAAAATTTTTAAAACTCTGAGCTTTCACCTCATGACCATCAAATTGGCAAAGGTGATATTGAATATGGAGGCAGTCAATATTGGAGAGGCTGTGGGAACACCTAGGATACTATTAGGCTGTTGCTTGAGCCATGAACTGCTCAAATCTCCTTTGGCCTTATATTTCTCGTGTGTAAAATAAGGAAAAGCTAGAAATCAGGTGACCTAGGCTCAAATCCTACCTCTGCACATTAAAGTGTCTTCTTCTTCTTTTTTTTTTTGCAGGGTAATGAGGGTTAAGTGACTTGTCCAGGGTCACACAGCTAGTTAGTGTCAAGTGCCTGAGGTCAGATTTGAACTCAAGGTCCTCCTGAATCCAGGGCCAGTGCTTTATCCACTGTGCCACCTAGCTACCTTCCCTCTTCTGTATATTGGAGAATTATCTCACTGTTGTTCTTGTCTTCTTTATCAGTATCACTATTACTGTCCCTCATCCCTTCCCCCTTTACTCTTCCTGCTCCCAAATAAAACAAAATAAAACCACCCTTCTCCCCCTACCCCTAGACAAGTGAAGCAGGCCCATCCTTTGGCCGTGTCAGAAAATGCATTTCTTATTGGGCATCTCTAGTTAAGGGTTGGGAAGTGTGATCCCTCATTATGTCGGCCAGAGTTATGGTTGTTCATTGTGTCCATTGATTGGCATTCTTAAGCCCTTCAAAGTTGTTTCATTGGCAGTTCAGTAGTTGTCAAGTCAGTCGTTCTCATGGTTCAGTTTACTTCCCGTTGGAGCACTTCGTACAGGTCTTTCCGGATTTTTCGGAATCGGCCTTTTTCCTCGTTCCTTATGGCACAACGATGTTTCATTCCATCCCTATCACAGAACTGCAGAATTTGAGAGTTGGACGGGACTTTGGCAACCATCCAAGCCTACCCATACATGAAGGAATCCCGAGTGTGACATCCCTGAGAAGAGGTCATCAGTTTCTGCCTCTAAACTTCCAAGGAGGACAAACAGAGCAAGTCTGATTCCTCCTACTCCCCTCCATCTGGTAGCCTTTCAATTATCTTTCAGTCCTCTTTTCTTCAGGCTAAACATGCCCAGGTCCTTCAGGAATTAAAGGCCCTTCACCATGCTGTTTGCCCTACTTTGGACTCTTCCCCATTTACCAGTGTCCTTCTTAAATTATGGAGCCCAGAACTGAACAACTTACTGCAGATGAGGTCTGAGGAGGACAAGGAAACTCCATCCCTCCTAATGTAGCCTAAGATCATATTCAGCTTTCTCTGACTGCCCCATTACCCTGATGACCCCTGTATTCTTTTCAGAACAACTGCTGTCTATCTAGACCTCCTCCATCTTATATTGGTAGAGTTGATGTTTTGGCACCCAAAGGCAATTCATTCACATCCATCCCTATTGAATTTCATCTTACTTGATTCAGCCTAATGCTCTAGCCTACCAAGAACCTTTTGGATCCCAATTCTGTCATCTTTTGTGTTAGTGATGATTCCCCTCCCCCTACCCCCAGTTTGGTGTCATTTGCCCATCTGATCAGCATACCAAGCTGCACCTTGGTCAAACCACTAATAAACATGTTAAACAGTGCAGGACCAAACACAGATCCCTGGGACTCTCTACTGGAGACCTTCTGCCATGTTGATAATGAATGATTTTCCATTCCTCTTTGAGTCCAGCCATCCAACCAGTTCTGAACCCATCTGATGATTGTCTAATCCCCACCTCTCCAACTTTTCCATAATAGTACAAATTGCTTTCCCAAAACCTTTGCCAAAATCTAGATAAACTATACCCACAGCAATCCCCTCTTCTGCAAGTTCAATGAGCTTGTTAAAAAAGGAAGTGAGGTTCATCTGAAATGACTCGTTCTTAATGAAGCCAGGTATTCAGGCATTATTTCCTTTGCTCTCCTTTCCTTTCTTGATGTTTGCCAACCACCCCTTTGGTGACCCAGCCTCAAATTTTCTTAGGACCTGAAGTCAAGTTCACTGGCCTGTAATGGGCAAACTGTTCTCTTTCCTTTTGGGAAAGCTAGGAGAGTCGCTCTTCTCTAGTCTAGTGGTAGCTCTCTCATTTTCCACGATTTTTCAAGCATCATTTACAATAGCTCAGTAGTCTCATCTGCAAGTTTTTTGAGGACCCAAAGATGAAGTTCAACTGGGTCACAGCAAGAGTAGCTAAGTACTTCCTTATTATCTGCTCATTTATCTTGGACATAGATCATCATTTTCTTGGCCATCCCCCAAATGGTCAGAACCCTCTTTGTTTCTACTTCTTTGCTACAACAATAAATGCTGCTATAAGTATTTTTTTAAAACATATGTGTCATTTCCCACTTTCTTTGCTTTCTTTGGAGTATAAAAGGCTTGTATTTTTCTTTTTTGTACTAATATTTTCCGGCTGTTGTATGGCTGTGAAACATTGAACATTACAGTCTCTGAAGAGTTGAAAATGAGTATCACACAGAAAGCAAAGGAGAAGGACATGGCTATTCAGGTGGTCAGTCAATAAACATTTCTTAAGCATGATTATGGTACCAGGCACAGCCCCTGTCCTCAAGGAACTCACAGACTAATGGGGGGAGCCAAGATTAAAACAATCATGTGGGGCAGCTAAATGGTGCCATGGATAGAGCACTGGCCCTGGAGTCAGGAGGACCTGAGTTCAAATCTGGCCTCAGACATTTAACACTTACTGGCTGTGTGACCCTGGGCAAGTCACTTAACCCCAGTTGCCTCACCAAAAAAAAAAACAAACACAAAAAAACCCAACCATGTACAAGCAAGCCAGGATACATTGGGGGTAATCCACAGAGGGAAGGCACTAGCATTAAGGGGGATCAGGAAAAGACTTTCTGTAGAAAGTTGGTGTGAGTCAGCTGCATTACAAACATTACAAAGAGAGAATAAAAGATATCATCAAATCAATATATGAGTGAAAAAGAGAACTGGGCGGCCAGGTGGAGAAGGTGATCTTCTATGATCTTCTCACCAACATATTGTAGACATCCAGCCTCCAGATGAATGATGGGCAGCCCATATGTATCACAGGCATTCTTTGGATGTCAAGAGAAAATAAGGAAAGTCTCCAGAAATTTCGGCATGGTGGGAAACTTACAGTAGGCTGGATGGATGGGGTGGAATTTGCTTCATTGGAGGGAAAATCCCACTTTGATGAGCTCTGATCAGGGACCCATTGGTGTAATGGAGTATTGGGGGACCCTGGTACAGACTGAGTGAATTAATGATATGAATGAATCAGTGGACAAAAGCCTTTTTGTACTCCTCTACAATGTCCAAAGGTAACGGGTTGGCATGGGGCTGGGGCTGGAGATTATCTCCCTAGGGACTTGGTTCCTCCAATGCCTGCTCATTCATTTCCTTTCTCACTCTTCTCAATGGTTCCCCTCTTGGAGTCACCTAAGAACCTCCATGAACAGTAGGCAGATCTGTCCAATAGGGTCAGATAAATGATTCTCTGTCAATAATAATGTTAATAACAATGCCTAGGGGGCAGCTAGGTGGTACAGTGGATAAAGCACCGGCTCTGGATTCAGGAGGACCTGAGTTCAAATCCAGCCTCAGACACTTGACACTGACTAGCTGTGTGACCCTGGGCAAGTCACTTAACCCTCATTGTCCCGCAAAACAACAACAACAACAAACAAACAAACAAAAAATAACAGTGCCTAGGGGGGCAGCTAGGTGAAGCACCAGCTCTGGATTCAGGAGGACCTGAGTTCAAATCTAGCCTCAGACACTTGACACTTACTAGCTGTGTGACCCTGGGCAAGTCACTTAACCCTCATTGTCCCGCAAAACAACAACCACCACCAAACAAACAAAAAATAACAGTGCCTAGCATTTGAGGTTCCCCAAGAGCTTTGATTCATCTGATCCTCACAAGGATCCTGGGAGACAGGTGTTGTCATGGTTTCCCTTTTACAGATGAGGAAACTCAAGGTCTCCCTGACCCAAATCCAGCACTTGATTGAACACATCACCTGGCTGTTGGGACAAACAGCCATGGAATGCATTGCTAATCCCCAAGACTGAAAGGAACAGAGAGAAATCTGCTTAAGTGGTTTCCCAGACCCTCAGTCCTCTTCTTCCCTCCCTCTCTCCCATGCCCCTGCTCCAGAAATTTGACCTTTGTCATGAGACTAAAGAAAATTGTGTTTTGTCTGTTTGGCAATGACCTAGTACCTTTGATTTCAACCTCTTTCTGTCCCCAGGTTACTGTGGGGACTGGACCCATGATGGCAGATGAAAGGGGGTTGAGAAAAAAGACCATCTACCTTGGGACAACAACAACTGGTTTGAAGGTCCCAGAGAGGTAGATTCAGAAAATTTCTAAGCTCCCAGGGATCTTGGAGACCATCAAATTCAACTTGGTTCCTGCTTCATTCTTTGGAAGGGGACTTTTCTGGGCCAGGCCTGGCTCAGGCCATTTGGGAGTTTCAGGCTTGGAACTGGAATGAAATGAGACACTGGCAGACTATATAGCATTCAATAACTGGGGTTTATTTAACAATGCCATGGAAAAGATATTGAGCAAGGACGGGTGTTGATTCAGTTGGGTGCAGCTCCCTCCCACCATGCCCCAGTGGCACGTCCAGTCAGAAGGGTGTGTCAGTCCCCAGGAGCCCCGACCCCTCATGCAAGGAATGGGACCTAAGCCATGGTTCCTGGGACCAATGAATTCTCCCTCCCGAATGGTCTCATTGTCTTTGGGGGAGAAACTAGCCCAGCCCATGCATAGATATTGTTTGGACCCCAGGGGTAAGAGAATTTAGAGGCAGAAGGGAACAGATGATGGGGAAGATGATCCATTTGGAGTCCGACTGCTTGGATTCAAATCCTGCCTGTGAGTCAGCAAAGTCACCACCTCTTAGATGCTCAGTTTCCCCATCTGTAACATGAGCAGATAGGACTAGATGACCTCGGGGCACTTCTTACCACTAAGCATGGGATCATCTCATCCATATCTGGAAGCTGTGGACACCCAGCCTCCAACTGCAGAGTCCCAGAGGTGAAATTCACCCCCTCCCAAATCCCCATTCAGTCCATTGTGGGGAGAAATACTTGGTAAGAAGTTCTCAATTTGAGCTGAAGCTTAGCACCCTGCCACTTTTACTCTTTGGAGCCAGTTGGCTCCAGTAGAGCCACATGGCATGAGTCCAATCCTCCAGCATGAAAGCCCTTCTGATTTTAAAAAAGTTTAAATTGTGGCCTGGGCTCTGTCGTTTGTGTGTGTGTGTGTGTGTGTGTGTGTGTGTGTGTGTGTGTGTGAGAGAGAGAGAGAGAGAGAGAGAGAGAGCTTAGACAAGTTACTTCACCTGTCAAATGAGGGGGCTGGGCTACATGACTTCGAAGGTCCCTCACCAAAATGGATAAAGCTTGGATCGTTGGGTTCCACCATGCTTGTCCCTTTCTGGGCTCACCGTCCCTAGTCCTTTCACCTGATCTTCCCATGGCATGGTTCCTGACCTGTCCCCTTGCCACCCCGGCATGTTCCAACTTGCTGATGTCCCTCCTAACACGCAGTGCCCAGAACTGAAAATTCTCCTTCTTCACTTGGGGAAAGGGAGGCTTTGGGATTGAAATACACTCGATTTTCTGGTAGCACAACTCAAGTTAGAACATTGAACAGGAAACTTGAGAGAGCTCCGCGGTTGCATGCTAGAGCTGGCTGGTCGGTACTTAACTGTGGAAATTTATGTGCATTCGAAAGTGATTCCCAGGGGCCTTTTGAAAAAGTTGGCTGTGGGCCCTCCTTCCCACTTCCTTACCTGTAAACAGGGAGGGAAAAATAGCCTGGGGCTGGCATGAAGATTGATTCATTAAGGTTTTTAAAACTGTTCTTCTTTCACAGAATCATTGACTGGAAAGGGACCTTCTGGGCCAGGAAGGGACATTTAGAGAGGACATAGTCAGAAGGTCCATAGACTGCTGGACCTGAGGGACCTCACCCCCTCGTTTTACAAAGAAGGAAATTGAGGCCCAAAGAGGGGGCACGACACCCACAAAGTCACACAGCATCTCAGTGGCAGAATCAGGACCTGAACCCAGGTTCCTAATGGTTTCTCCAATAATCCTTTGAATTTCCAACTTCTCTTGACCTGGTGCGTCCTTGTTTCAGTCTTTCCTTTAGACTAGAAACTCAATAGGAAAGGGGAAAAAAAAAGAAAAAAAAAACCAACCCAGACTTTTCAAGCTGTGGTTTTCCTGCTCCCTGTAGCTTTTGTGTTTAAGTCAGCACATATCTGTTCTGTTTGCATCACTGGTTCTTGCTGTTGACATGATGACATGTGACTTAGCCAAAAACTGAAGCCGGGCCCCAGCAATGACACCAGTTTCTGGCTTCAGTGACCACTTGCTGAGTGTCTTGGCAGAGAATATCCACCGTGTTTACTGGGGCAATGCCTTTCAGCTGTGTTGATTTTTTTTTTTCTTCAGCAAATTCTTTTCCAGCCCATATCAAAGAAAGAGAAAGAGGCCGATCTTGGGTCTGATGAGAGAGAGGCCCCTTGGCTGTATCAAGGACTGTAGGTTTCCTGTTGACAGACCTCGATTTTTCTCAGCATGTCTGTTACAAGAAAACTGAATACCAAGTGGACAGGACCTGAGACGTTTTGAAGGAAAATGTCACTCAGAATTTATAGGTCATGATGCTTCCTTTTGGTTACTCAAGAAAAAAAAAAATCATGTACTTCTCTTCAAGGTTGGTGAATAGAAGCTTGGAAGAATGGAAGGGAATCTTGGACCAAGAGGAAGGGGCTCTGAGTTCTAATCCTATTTCTGCCTTGAGCCAATTGTGTTGGCATGGCTCGTGCCACTCCCTTTCCAGCCTTATATCCTGTTATGTTCCAGACAAACTAAACCATCTCTCTTCTACCCCCAGTACCCTTGAACACCCACCATATGCTCACACTTCCTGTGCACCTGCCTCGGCTTGCTAAATCTCTTCTCTTCCTTTAAAGTTCCTTTAAAGATGCAGCTTGAATACTGCCTCTTCCAAGAAGCTTCCCCTGATCCCTTGATCTGTAATAATTCTTCTCCTCAGACTTCATGTACCACATTTTGTTTTATTCTAATGCACCAATCATGTAATAGTGTGTATATTTCAGCTGTGTTGGACACCTCAATCCTCCATCTAGACTGTTAGCTACATGAAGATAGACCTTTGTAACATTCTCAGAGCTGCATGCAATGTGTTATACACAATGGACACTTAATAAACACTTGCTGTTATTGCTGAGTTGCAGTTTCTTACTCTATGAAATGAGGGAGTGAACAAGGTGATCCCTGAGGTCTTTTCCATCTCTTAGATTCTATGGTTTACCAAGAGTATCTGTGAAGTCAGATGGCTTCTTAAAGGGAGGGCCATGTTTTGTTTTTTCTTTGTATTGCCGATACTCGGTACAGTGCATGGTGTTCAGTAGGTACTTGGTGAATGCTTGATGACTGATTGAATAAGTATCTTTTCTTAAAAGAAAATGAGAAAGAAAGAAATGGAGGGAAGGCGGGAAGAAGGGAGAAAGGGAGGGAGGGATGAAGGAAGGAAGGAAGGAAAGGAGAAAGGGAAGGAGGAAGGGAGGGAGGGAAGGAAGGAAGGAAGGAAAAGAGAAAGGGAGGGAGGGAAGGAAGGAAGGAAGGAGGGAGAGAGGAAGGAAGGAGGGAGGGAGGAAGGAATGGAGGGAGAGAAGAAGGAAGGAGGAAGGAAAGGAGGGAGGGAAGGAAGGAAGGAAAGGAGAAAGGGAAGGAAGAAGGGAGGGAGGGAAGGAAGGAAGGAAGGAAGGAAGGAAGGAAGGAAGGAAGGAAGGAAGGAAGGAAGGAAGGAAAAGAGAAAGGGAGGGAGGGAAGGAAGAAAGGAAGGAAGGAAGGAGGGAGAGAGGAAGGAAGGAGGGAGGGAGGAAGGAATGGAGGGAGAGAGGAAGGAAGGAGGAAGGAAAGGAGGGAGGGAAGGAAGGAAGGAAGGAAGGAAGGAAGGAAGGAAGGAAGGAAGGAAGGAAGGAAGGAAGGAAGGAAGGAAGGAAGGAAGGAAGGAAGGAAGGAAGGAAGGAGTGCATTCCAAGCGTGGGGACATGAAGGCAGGAGACCACACACTGAGTTCAAGGGACACTGGATGTAGGCTGAGATGGGATGTGGAAGCAAACTAAATGTGACAGAAGTTCATGGTGCCATACTCGGATCCTCTTTTTGGTCCCTCTTTGTACATGGAGATGTCCATGTTTGTTGACAATTAAGTTTATAATAAAAAGGTTTACCCTTTCCCCACCCACCAAGATGCAGAGGTTGATGCTACAAATGTTGGTTTGATGAGGGAAGTCTTTAACATTTGACAGACTAATAAAATTTTGAAAAATTGTTTCCAGAGTGTAATAAAAGGGATTTTCTGAGGATGTTCATCAGCCCTATTCGTTGGTTCGCTTCCCATTCCTGTGCCATCTGCCATGTCTAGATTTGACCTCTCCTGGCCTCTGCCTCATAGAGCCCCTCTCTTCCTTCTTGTCAAACACTTCTTCATGGAGCTTTTCCTGATTGCCACAACTGCTATTGCCCTTTCTCCCAAACTATCTCCTAATTACTTTGTATTTCTTTATTTTCTCTATGGTGATTCTGTATATACTTAGATATGCATTTGTTGCTTCTCCTGCCTGAAGAGGAGGGATCAGTTCATTCTTTGTCTTTGTAGCCCAAGCATCTAGTCCAGCACACAGTCGAAATTTGTTGAGTGACTGTTTGATTGATGGGTCACTGCATCCCTGAGGCAAGAGTAAATTCTCCCATTTTCACATTCCTACCTTTTGCTAGCACCCCTTGGTTCACATACAGTAAAGCACCAGTAAGGGCAGGATGAATATGGATGGCTGGGAATTGGTACCCATGATAAGTAAGAGAGTAAGATAGCACAAAGCTGCTATTGATGAGTTCATGGCACCCTGCCCAGATGAACTACACCCTCTTGGACAAAAAGAAACAACAGCCATGATTGCTGAGTCATTGTCAGTGAGTTCTGAAAGACCAAGGAGAACTAGAGAGGTGTCACAGGACCAGAGAAGGGCAAATGTTGTCCCAATTTCCAAAAAGAAATGGCAAGAAATTGGAGTTTATAGACTATATATAGGCCAGGGAGTTTGGCTTCAATTCCTGCCAAAATTCTCAGATGGATTATTAAAGGGATGATTGGCAAACATCTCAAAAGGAAATGGGAAAGCTCACAAAGAGCCAGGAAAAACAGATCATGCCAGACTAACCTTATTTTCTTTCTTTCTTCCTTCCTTTATTTTTTGGACAAGGTTAAAAAACTAAGATCAGGGAAATACTGGAGATAGAATTTATGCTGCTTTTAATAAAACATTTGACAAAGTCTCTCCTGCTATTCTTGTGGTCAAGATGGAGAGGTATGGGATAGAAGAGTATAGTTAAACAGAATTGGAACTGGTTGAACGGTTAGATGGTCAGTAACCATCTAATGTCACCTTGGAAGGAGGTCTCCAGTGGAGTGGTCCCAGGATCTGTGCTTGGCTTTACCCTAAAGCCTTTGGGAGGGTCACAAGCATGGTGAAGTAACATGTTCAAATTAAAGGGCTGTTAGAAGCAGAGTTAGAGTTGAAAAGAAGCAAATTGGTGTTAGGAAAAAAAAATGTCATCCCAATTAAGAATTTCTAGAAGAGGAATAAGCTGCCTTGAGAAGTTATGGGACCACAGGCTTCTTAGGGGGTTCCCACTCATGGGGAGGGGACTCTTCAGGATGACGCGTTGTAGAGGGCACCCTTCTTCAAGTGTGGATTAGACTAGATGGCTGTCTAGGCCCATTCAGACTGAATATCTTACAATTCTATACACCTTTACTCACTTTTATTCTCACACTAGGTGTCTAAAATGCCCTTGGGAAATCAGAGTGAGTTAATATCTGCTTCATTTTCTCTCCTAGACCAGGTTGGAACAGAGGGAAATGAGAACCTGGCTTTGTGGCAGATAGGCAGTCAGCCATATCTTTCTCAACACAAAAGTAAACAGTTCACCCCAATGGCAGAACAATGGGATTTTTAAAATGTCACTTAAAAAAAAAAGCCATAATCTAAATTCCTTCCATTTCTGCAGGCCTCTAAGGTCTGCCTTTCCTCACAATAACTCCATGGGGTCATGTCCCCATTTTATAGATGAGAAAGCTGAAACTAAGAAAGGTTAATGACTTGCCTAACTGGGAAGTGTAAGACTTGGAATCAAACCCAGGTCTTCCTACTTTCAAATCCGATGTTCTCACACTTAAACCACACACTTGCTTCAAACACTCATCTATTTGCATTACTACTGTCATTGTTACTCTTCACAAAGACCTATTAATCAGATTGAATATTCATCTGAACAAAAGAATTACATAACCTCTTGGTGGGTGGGGTAGGTTTGAGTTCTCTGTTCTAGACCAACCCTTTCATTTTACAGATGAAACGGAGGCACGTGCATTGCCAGAACTAGTGACCTTTTGGTATCACAGCACCATAATTAAAAGCAAGCACCAATTCCTGGGGCACTCCCCTGGAGACCACTGTCCAAGGTGACATTCTAGGAGTGTGCTGGAGTCAGCTCATACTATCTTGCAAGAGGAGATTGTTAAAATTTCAGTGTGAGCAAATGCTACAAATTAGGGATTGATTTATTATTTTCTTGACAGTCTAGACTTAAGAAGGTGTTCCTAAGTCTTTCAAAGTTGTTCGTTTATTCCTCTGGTCCTGCTCACTTCACTCTGTATTAGTTCATATGTCTTCCTGTGTTCTATTAAAACTGTTCCTTTCATCATTTTGTTTACAGTTTAATAATATTCCATTACATTCACATCCCAATTTGTTCGCCCATTCCCAAAATTGATGGGCACTCCTCCTGTTAGCTTCCAGGTCTTTGCTACAAGAAAAAGAAAAGTGATAAACATTTTTTGTATGTATGGGTCCTTTTCCTCTTTCTTTCATCTCTTTGGTGGTGTATCACTTTGATAAAGGCTATGCAGAGTTTAGTAACTTCTTGGACAAAGTTCCAAATTGCTTTTCAAAATGGCTGAACCAGTTCACAACTCTGGCAGCAGGGCATTAATGTGCTTATTTTGCCACAATCTCTCCAGCATTTGTTCTTTCCCTTTTTTTTTGCTGACTTTGTCAATCTGATGGGAATAAGGTAGATCCTTAGTTTTATTTTAATTTGCATTCCTCTAATTATTAGTGATTTGGAGCATTTTAATATGACTATTGATAGCTTGCATTTCTTTCTATGAAAAAAGCCTGTTCACATCCTTTGACCATTTATCATTTGGGGAATGGCTCTTATTTTTATAAATTAGAATCAGATCCTTATGTATCTTGAAAATAAGACCTTTATCAGAGAAACTCATTGTAAAATTGTTCCCCAGTTTCCAGCTTCCTTTTAAATTTTATCTGCATTGGTTTTGTTTGTGCAAAAACTTTTTAAATTTTACGTAATGCCCTGCATGAAGAACAGCAAGGAAGCCAGCACCACTGGGTCACAAAGTATATGCAAGGGAGCAAGGAGCAAGGAGCAAGAAGATTGGAAAAATAGAAAGGTGCCAAGTGATGAGGATCTTCTGTTTGGTACTGGAAGTGATAGGGAGACATTAGAGTTTATTGAGTGTGTATATGTGGGTGGGGGATGACATGGTCAAACCTGGGCTTTAAGAAAATCACTTTGGTGGCTGAGGATGGACTGGAGTGGGGAAAGACTGAAGGCAGGCAGACACCCCCCTCACCCACCCCACCCCCCAGCAGTTACTGCAATAGTCTAGGTCTGAGGTGATGAGGGCCTGCACCAGGGTGGGGGCAATGTCAGCAGGGAGAAGGGAAAGTATCTGAGGGATATTAAGAGGTAAAATCTAGAGATCTTTGCAACTGATTGGATATGGAGAATGGGAAAGAGGTACACATATAGAGTACCTGTGATTCTTTTAAAATTTATTCACACCAGGGGCGGCTAGGTGGCGCAGTGGATAAAGCACCGGCCCTGGATTCAGGAATACCTGAGTTCAAATACGGCCTCAGACACTTGACACTTACTAGCTGTGTGACTCTGGGCAAGTCACTTAACACCAACTGCCTCACAAAAAAAAAAAATGATTCACACCAAATTTGATTTTTTGATAATAAACATTTTTGTTTAAAGTTTTGATTTCCAAATTCTATCTCTCCTTCCTCCCTCCCCTCCACCTTCCCTGAGGTGGTAAGCAATCAGATAGAGGTTATACATGTGTAATTATGTAAAACATTATTATCTTAGTCATTTTTTACAAGAAAACTTGAATAAAAAAAAATGAAAGAAATAAAGTGAAAAATATCATGCTTCAGTCTGTTTTTTCTTTGGAGGTGGATAGCATGTTCATCATTAGTCTTTTGGGATTGTCTTGGATTATTGTATTGCTGAGAATAGCTAAGTCATTCACAGTTTTTTATCAAACAGTATTGCTGTCACTGTGTACAATGTTTTCCTGGTTCTGCTCACTTCACTATACATCAGTTCATATAAGTCTTTCCAAGCCTTTCTGAAATCATCCTGCCAATTCACTAAAAAAAATTTTATTTTTTTCAAACTGTCATCTCCTTCTCCTTTTCTTTTCTTTTCTTTGCAGGTCAATAAGGGTTAAGTGACTTGCCCAGGGTCACACAGCTAGTGAGTATCAAGTGTCTGAGGTTGGATTTGAACTCAGGTCCTCCTTAATCCAGGGCCAATGCTTTATCCACTATGCCACCTAGCTGCCCCCTTCTTCTTCTTCTTCTTCTTCTTCTTCTTCTTCTTCTTCTTCTTCTTCTTCTTCTTCTACTACTACTACTACTAATACAGGTTAAGTGACTTGCACAAAGTCATACAGTTAGCATATGTTGGAGGCTGGATTTGAACTCAAGAAGATAGTCTTCCTGATTCCAATATGGCAGTACCTAGCTACCCCAATAACTAGAATACAGACTATGAAAATTCATAGGAGAAGAACAAAAGGCTATGAGAGTTCACAGAGAGTAGGGAGAGAACACTCCTGACCCGGGGAACCAGGGAAGCCTGCAGCTAAATCTCCTCAGGTGCTCTTAGCTGGCCTTTGAAGGATGTACTTCAATGGGTAGAGCATGGAAAGGAAGGGCAGTCCAAGAGGAGGAACTGATGTAAATAAATACACAGAAGCAGAGCTATCACTAAAAATTCTGGTGCTCAGAGCAAAAGTCATTCCCAGGGGGGCAGCTAGGTGGTGCAGTGGATAAAGCATTGGCCCTAGATTCAGGAGGACCTGAGTTCAAATTCGACCTCAGACACTTGACACTTACTAGCTGTGTGACCCTGGGCAAGTCACTTAACCCTCATTGCCCCGCCCCCCCCAGTCATTTTCAGGGTCAATTTGGAGAAAGATGACCCAAGGACACTGCCCCAGAGAAGGCAGGGTGTTGTAATGGAACGAATGCTGAACTCAAAGTCAGAAAGACCTAGGTTTATATCCTGCCTCTGAGACTAACTGTAGGACTTTGGAAAAGTTACATGCTTTCTGTGCTTCAGTTTGCTCACCTGTAAATGGGTAGAATACTAGCACTGACCTCACAGAGTTGCTGTGAAGATGAAATGAGTTAATTCAGGTAAAGCATTTTACAAACTTGAAAGCTATCTAGATGGCAAGTATCATTATGATGGGGGGGGGGAATGAGACAGTTTGTGGGTAGACCCTTAGGGGAGGGAGGCTTCATCAAGGGAGCTAGTAGGCTGAGGGGCAAAGGCAGGGAAACAACCAGAAGGGTGGGCTCAGGATCCCACATGGGCCAACCCACACTGGTCTTTGTTGTCATGGCTTTGCATAAGGCTCTTGTGTGAGCCCTTTACCCAAAGACTCAGGCCTGTGCCCCCCGTGGCTGCCTGCAAGGGGATGGAGCAGTGAAGATCAACTCCCTTATTTGATAGATGAGGAAACTAAGACACAGTGAAAAGTGATTTGCCCAAGGTCACACAGCTAGTTAGCAGAGCCCAAAAGCCAAGTCTCTGGGCTGTAGGTCTAGTATCATTTCCACTACTTTACCCTCTTCATTTGTGACCCGTATTTCATTTCCCTGGCAACTAATTGTGAAAGTTTTGGGGTTTGGGGTTTCTTTGTATTTTTTAAGTTTTACTGGCTTAAAAGTTTAAAATTTATAACAAAAGCTCTGCTATAACGGGAACCCATAACTGCCAAGTTTCCTAGTATGCTGCTAGGTCTTTACTGTAAATTTGGGTCTACATTTGGTAAAAGGGATAGTCTAATAATACTGATACCACCTGGCTGGTGGAGAACGGTTTTCCTCTTTGATTATGGACCTAGTCTGATTTTCCATCAGCTAATATCCTAATGACTTTTTCTGGTCAAAGTTGTATTGCATTTTTATCTTTTTTACCTATTCCAAGAATATATTGGCAATACCACCAAATCATAGCACCCCCAAAGGGGTGCAGAATTCAATCAACTCTGAGAACTTGTGAAACATCTCTGCAGATCCTCTGTGCCTGGCACAGGGCCAAAGCCAAAGCATAGCCTCTGTGACTCTTTTAGTTACTTGTTTGGAGTTACCATCACTCATATCCCAAGAGCATTTAGGGACAGCCTTTAGTGACTGCTGCCATAACAAGACAGAGTTACAAAGCACTTTCTTCTGAGGCACATTCATCATAATCACCTCCTTCTCCTCCTCCATCATCATCATCAGTATAATAATAATAATGGCTAGCATTTTTATATATATATATATATCACTTTAAAGTTTGCAAAGTGCTTTACAAATATTATCTCATTTGGTTCTCATAACCATCCTTTGAGGAAGGTGCTATTACTATTCCCTTTTTCCTGTTAAGGAAACTGAGGCAGATAGAAGTGAAGTGACTCGCCCAGGACCACACAGCTAGTAAGTGTCTGAAGCTAGATTTTAACTCAGGTCTTCCTGACCCTAGTTCCAATGCTCTGTGGTTCCTCCAGCTATTAAACAACTTCTGGCTGAAGCTCTTTTGACTAGATGGGCTATAGACCCACTTCCATAGAACCACAGAATCTGAGTCGTAAGAGACTTCAGAGGCCATCCAGCCCAACTCATTTCTGAGCGAGAATCCTCTCTACACCATATCCCACAAGTGGCCATCTGGTCTTGAGTTTGTCATCAAATATCTTGGCTATCCCTGCCCAACTTCACCTCATCTGTAGGCTTAGTAAGCACTCCATCTCTTCCTTTACTCAAGTCAATGATAAAAGAAGAGCATTGGACACAGAGCCAAGCATAGCTCCCTGAAGAATTCCACCAAGCTGGCCATAAACCATTTTCTGATAGGGCCAGCCATTTAGCCATTTACAAATTCCGTCTAACCCACATGTCTCCGGTCTTTCCAGAAGAATAGCATGAACCCATCAATTTCCTTGTTAAAATCCAGGTTAATTCTATTCAATGCCACTCAAATCTACTGAGTGCCTCCTCTCTGCCTGACACTATACTGGGCACTGAGGCTACAAGGACACAAATAAGCATCCCTTGCCCTCCAGGAGCATACAGTCTGCTTGTACCCAGAGTACTCCTTCAGTTGATTAGTAACCCCATCCAAAAAGGGAATGAAGTCAGTTGGCTCTGGCCTGATTTTCATGAAACCAAGCTGTCTTTTTGTGATCATGGCCCTATTTTCTGGATGTTTACTAAACACCTCTTTAAGAATAATATGGGGGGGGCAGTTAGGTGGCACAGTGGATAGAGCACTGGCCCTGGAGTCAGGAGGACCTGAGTTCAAATCCGGCCTCAGGTACTTAAAACTTACTAGCTGTGTGACCCTGGGCAAGTCACTTAACCCCAATTGCCCACCCCAAAAAAATAAATAATAATTTGAACCCTTAATACTTGATCCTCCAGTTCTTTGTGCTCCTGCCTCTACCTGAAATGACATTCTCCTTACTCTCACCATCTCCCTACTCCCCCACTGGAAGTAATCTCTCCCTCTTCCAAAGTGTCATTACCTTTGAACTCACGGGATCATAGTTCTAAAGCTGGAAGGGACCCTTGGGGTGATCCAGACCACCCCTTCATTTCGCAGGCAGAGGGTTACTGCGAGGTTCAGTGAGACGCCCAAGGCCACATGGGCCAAGATGAGCAGGCCCTCTGATGTACAAGCCGGTGCTCTTCCTATTATCTAGGCAACCTTTTCCACTTCTATGCTTTTAGCATTCCTGTGCAGGTGTCATGTTCCAGTTCATACTTTAGATAATTATAATACAATGTCTTGGCTCCCTACTGGATTAGAAGCTCCTTTATCTTTACAGCTCCCATAGTCTGGATTTGTTAAAAATTATGGAAGAAAACAAGCATTTTTATAACATAGCATAATAAAAATATACTTGCATGTGAAACTACAAATGCACTCTGTATAACTTGCTCTTCCTTTTAAATATACAACAGTTATCATGTAAATTTCTTTTTTCTTTTTTTTCCTCCTCCCCTCTTCCCCCAAGCCCCAACCCTAGAGATGGCCTCCATTAGACACAAATAGTCTGATGAATATACTGAATGGAACTGAACTGACTGAAAAAACCTGACAGTTTTAGGCTGTATTAATATCATCACGCTATGGGATTTGGACAAAGAACATCGCCTCCACTCCATTCAGACCACATCTAGAGTGTTCTAACGTGAACTGGATGCCACGTTTGAAGAAGGACGCCGATAAGCTGGAGTGGACCCAGGAAAAGGTGACTAAGATCATGAGGGGGAACTTGAAATCATGTCACCTGAAGAGCAATGGAAGGAACTAGAATTTGGGCTGGAGAACAGAAATGTTTAGGAGAGGATAGAAAAGCCGGTGAGGTGGTGTGGTGTAGAGCTACAGAAAGAGGACTGAACCCAGATTCAGGAGAGAACCGGTGGGCAAGCCTCTTCATCTCTCTGAGCCTCATCTTACTCACCTGTCAAACAGAGACAAGAATACCCGTAATAACTCCCAATTCCCCAAGGTTGTTGTGAAGCACTAATTAAATGCCAGCTGACTTCAGATATGTGAAGATATGTCAGGCAGCTTATTTTGTGTGGCCCTAAAGGAGAGAACAAAGGCCAATGGACCGAAATTGGGTAGGCAGTGATGGGCAGTAGAAAGTATGCTGGATTTGTAATCAAAGGATTTCAGTTCAAAGTCCAGCTTTGCTCCATATGAACTGGGTTACCTCGGGCAAGTGACTTCTCCACTCTGGGCCTCAGTTTCCTCATCTGTAAGGTGGAGGGATTGGCCCAGATGGTCTCTGAGATCCCTTCCAACTCTAAATCTGTGATTCTTTGACATGGCTTCAGATGTCTGGACACAATGGCACAGTGTGGCTAGACATTTCTGTCATCCTTCTAGTCCTCATGGGACAGAGGCTGCTTGCTACCTTTCCCAAATTTCCAAGGAGAGTATATTTCTAATTTGGACTGAATTGTCTCCACTGTGATTTAGTCCAGAGCTTTCTATGTTCATTTGGCTGGGAAGAGAGCCCTTTTAACATAACTGGAAGATTCTGAATATTTACAGCAATTAATTCACTTAATAGATTCTCTTTAAGGAAATAACAGAGAGGTGATTTGGGGTCAACAGTGAGAGGCAAATCTTTGTAAAAAGAAAAATGAAAAAAAGGTCTCTAACCACATCCATTGTGGTTACAGGATGACATGCATATTCTGAGACCCAGGATAGGTAGAGATGGTTGTCATTCTTAGTAATCCCCTGACCACACCACTTCTATAACACCAAGAGACAGTTCTGAATGTTATAATTTCTTAGAAGATAGTAACTTGGCTAGTATGCATATTTGAGGCATAGAAGAGATGGGGTATGGGGAAGGTAGAATTCATGGGCTGATCCTGTTTAATACAGGGTACTCCTAAACTCTTAGGGTAGTTGTTTTTTTAAAAATTAATTTATTATTTATTTTAAACATTCTTTTCTTTTTAAATTTTGAGTTCCAAATTCTCTCCCTCTCTCCCACCTCCTCCAATACCCACTGAGAAAGGCAAGGACTATGATATCAATTAAACATGTGAAATCATGCTAAACATTCTATATGTTTAATTTTTTTAATTAAATTTTTTTTAAATGGTACTGAGAACTGAGTCCACTTTATAAAAATAAGAGCCACTCGCCAATTGATAAAAATTGTTTTTAAAAAGAAAGAAAAATAAAGTGAGAACATTATACTTCAATCTGAACTCAGAACTCATCAGTTCTATCTCTCTGAAACTACAAAACATTTTTTCATTATGAGTCCTTTGGAATTATCTCAGGTCATTTCATTGATCAGAGTAGCCAAGTCTTTCAAAGTCAATTATCATTACAATATTACCATTACTATACACAATGATCTCCCAGTTCTTTGCACTGCACTTTGCATCAGTTCACATAGGTTCCATGCTCTTCTGAAACCACCCTCCTCAGCATTTCTTATTGTACAATGGTACCCCATCGGGGGCAGCTAGGTGGCGCAGTGGATAGAGCACTGGCGCTGGCGTCAGGAGGACCTAAGTTCAAATCCGGCCTCAGACACTTAACATTTACTATCTGTGTGACCCTAGGCAAGTCACTTAACCCCAACTGCCTCACCAAAAAAAAAAAAATTTAATAAAAAAAAAAATAGTACCCCATCACAATCACATGTCACATATATAAAAGGCAGCTAAGTGGTGCAGTGGATAGAGCATGGGGCCTAAAGTTGGAAGGACATGAGTTCAAATCTCGCCTCAGACACTTACTAGCTGTGTGACCCTGGGCAAAGTCACACTTAACTCCAAACACCTTAAAACATCCAGGGTCATCTCCAGTTGTCCTGATTACATATCTTGCCACTGGACCCAGATGGCTCTAGAGGAGAAAGTGAAGCTGGTGACTTTGTATAGCCAACCCTTCTTCACTTACATCCAATTCAGTGCAAGTCATGATATCTGTCATGGTTCTCTTTGAGAATGAAGGACAAACAACAACAACAATGTCATAACTTTTTCAGCTATTCCTTAATTGATGAGCATGCCCTTGATGTCCAATTCTTTACCACCACAAAATGAGTTGTCATAAGTATTTTGGTACATATAGGTCCATTTCCTTTAATCTCTTTGGGAGTACAGACCTAGTGGTAGTATTGCTGGATGAAAGGTTGCTCACAGTTTTATAACCCTTTGGGCATAGTTCCAAATTGTTCTCTAAAATGGTTGGACCTATTCACTACTCTACATTAATGTATCTATTTTTCCCTCATTCCCTGCAGCATTTCTCATTTCTGATAGGTATAAAGCGATACCTCAGAATTGTTTTAATTTGCCTTTCTCTAATCAATAGTAATTTAGAGCACTTTTTCATATGATGATAGCTTTGATTTCTTCTTCTGAAAACTGCCTGTTTTTATCTTTTGACCACTTATCAATTGATGAATGGCTCTTATTTTTATAAAGTTGACTCAGTTCTCTACTCAGTATTTATTTAGGAAATGAGGATTTTATCAGAGAAACTTGCTGTAAATTTTTTTTTTATTATATTACTTCATTGTCTATAGTGCCTTTTAGCAAAATGTAATTTCCTGGATTATCCCTTTTAATTTGGTCTATTTTTACTTTCACTTTATCTGAGATCATTATTGCTACACACACATACCCTCCAACTTTTTTTTAAAAGTTCAGCTGAAGTATATTAGATTCTGCTCTAACACTTTATTTTAAACACCCTCTGAGTTTTTCTGTTTCAAGTGTGTCTCTTCGGGGCAGCTAGATGGCGCAGTGGATAGAGCACCGGCCTTGGAGTCAGGAGTACCTGAGTTCAAATCCGACCTCAGACACTTAACACTTACTAGCTGTGTGACTCTGGGCAAGCCACTTGGCCCCAATTGCCTCACTAAAACAAAAAACAAAAAACAAAACAATCAAGTGTGTCTCTTCTAAACAACATACTATTGCATTCTAGTTTCTAATCCATTCTATTACCTGCTTCCATTTAATGAGTGAGTTCATCCCATTCACATTTACAATTATGATTACTACGTATTTCCCTCCATCCCATTTTCTTCTATTTCTTCTATCTTTTTATCCTGTTCCTCCCCAAAAGTCTATTTTGCTTCTAAGCATTGTCTCCCTTAATCTGCCTTTCCTTTTATTATTCCCCTCTCCCAATATTTCTTATTCCCCTCCTTTCCTATCTCCCTATTGGGTAAGTTACATTTCCATACCCAACTGAGTATGTATATATGGATATATGTATTGTGTATGTATATATATAGTATATGTTTATATGTGTATATGTATATGAATGTATGTATATATCTTCCCTCTTTTAACCAATTCTGATGAGAGTGAGGTTCAAGCATTGCCTACCCATCCCCATTTTCCCCTCCACTATAAAAGTTCTTCCTTGTGAGCCTCTTTTATGTGCAAAAAATATCCCCATTCTCTCACCCTTCCCCCTTCTCCCAGTGCATCCCTCTTCCTCACTCCATTTTTTGGAGATAATTCCAACATAATTGATTCACATTCATGCCATCTGTCTATGTAAACTCCTTTTAACTGCCCTAAAAATGATAAAGGGGCAGACACATGGTTCAGTGAATAGAGCACCAGGCCTGGAGTCAGGAAGACCTAAGTTTAAATCTAGCCTCAGCCACTTACTAGTTATGTGACCCTCAGCAAGTCACTTAACCTTATTTGCCTTACTTTCTTCATCCATAAAATGAGCTGGAGAAGGAAATGGCAAATTGCTCCAGTATCTTTGCCAAGAAAACCCCAAATGGAGTCACAAAGAGTCAGACATGACTGAAATGATTAAACAATAATGAATAATGATAAAGTTCTCAAGAGTTATACATATCATCTTCCCATATATAAATGTGAATAATTTGAGACCCTTTATTGATATCCTTATGATTACTTTCATATTTACCTTTTTATACTTCTCTTCAGTCTTGTGTTTGAATGTCAAATTTTCTATTCAGTTCTGGTCTTTGAATCAGAAATGCTTGAAAGTCCTCTGTTTCATTAAATATCTATTCCCCCCTCCCCCTAAAGAATTACACTCAGTTTTGATGATCAGTTATTCTTCCTTATAATCCTAGTTCCTTTGCCTTCTAGAATATCATATTCCAAGACCTTCACTCCTTTAATGTGGAAACCACTGAATCTTGTATGAGCCTGACCATGGCTCCACAATATTTATATTGTTTTTTTTTTTGTTTGTTTGTTTTTAGTGAGGCAATTGGGGTTAAGTGACTTGCCCAGGGTCACACAGCTAGTAAGTGTTAAGTGTCTGAGGCCGGATTTGAACTCAGGTACTCCTGACTCCAGGGCCGGTGCTTTATCCACTGTGCCACCTAGCCGCCCCTATATTGTTTCTTAATGGATGTTTGAAGTATTTTTTTTTACCTGGGAGCTCTGGAATTTGGCTATACTTGGAGTTTTCATTTTGGGATCTCTTACAGAAGGTGATATGTGGATTCTTTCTATTTCTATTTTACCTTCTGAATCTAAAATATGGGGGCAGTTTTTCTTGATAATACTTGAAATAAGATATTTAGGCTCTTTCTTTGGTTTTCAGGCAGTCCGATAATTCTTAAATTATCCCTCCTTGATCTATTTCCCAGGTCAGTTATTTTTCTGATGAGATATTTCACATTTTCTTCTATTTTTTCATCTTTTGAGTTTGTTTTATTGTTTCTTGATGTCACGTGGAGTCATTAGCTTCCAGTTGCCCAATTCTAATTTTTAAGGAAGATTTTCTTCAGTAAGATTTTGTACCTCTTTTTCCATTTAGCCAATCCTGTTTTTTAAGGAGTTCTTTTCTTTCTTTTTTTTTTTTTGCAGGGTAGTGGGGGTTAAGTGACTTGCCCAGGGTCACACAGCTAGTAAGTGTCAAGTGTCTGAGGCTGGATTTGAACTCAGGTACTCCTGAATCCAGGGCCAGTGCTCTATCCACTGTGCCACCTAGCCGCCCCCAGTTCTTTTCTTTTTAAAAAAACAATTTATTTTTTCTGATTACATGTAAAAATAATTTTAACAATTAAAAAAAATTTGAGTTCCAAATTCTCTCCCTCCCTCTCTCTCCTCTCTCCTCATTGAGAAGGTAAGCAATTTGATATAGGTTATACATGTGTAGTCATGCAAAACATATCTCTATATCAGTTATGTTGTGAAAGAAAACACAGACCCCACCCCCACCCCACCCCTTAAAAAACCCAAGAAAAATAAAGGAAATTTTAAAAAATAAAGAAATGCTTCAATCTGCATTCAGACTCCATCAGTTCTTTCTTTGGAGGTAGATGTCATTTTTCATCACAAGTCCTTTGGAACTGTCTTAGATCATTGTATTACTGAGAATAGCTAAGTCATTTACAATTGATTATCATGCGATATTACTGTGACTTTGTATAATGTTCTGTGTTGTGCAAGTTCTTGGTGCTTTCAAGCAGTGTGATCCTGAAAGAAATGTGGTCATTAGCCTTCTGGGTCTACACTCTGGTCTTTACCTAAGAAGGGCCCCTGGTCCTTTGTAGTCATAATAACTAGAACTATCTTTGCCTTGGAATGGTGACAAGGGCCCCTGCTCTTCCATAGCCACAATTGCTAGTGCTCCTCTTGGCCCTAGAACTGCAACCAGGAACCCTGATCCTTTGTGACTGACCAGAAGCACTCCTCTCTACCCTGGAACTATGACCCAGAGATGTATATGGGCAATAGAGTTGCCAACCAGTGTTAGCTGTACCCAGTGCCAGCAAATGATCCCCTGTATTCTCTTTCTGATAAGTATTCCAACCCCCACACCATCTCTGGGCGGAGAGCTGCTGAAGCAATTGCTGCCACTATCACAATTGCCTTCAAGATTCACCTCTGATGCTGCTGCACAACTCCAGGCTCCCTCCCACCCTGGTGTCACAGACCTCTCCTGCTGATCTTCTAAGTTGTCTCAGGCTGGATAAATAGCTCATCCTGAGCCTTTGTTGGCTCTGCTGCTCCAAAAATGATTTTAGGCATTATTTTAAAGTTATTTGTAGGGGAATGTTGAGAGAGTTCAGCTGGGTTTTCTCTAATCTGCCATTTTGGCTCAGTCCCAAAGTCTCTTAGGATAGTTTAAAGATTTAATAGCTTGTTGTTATGATTGTTATTTTCCTTCATTCTATGGACCTTGCTGTAGATCTATAGTAACAGGGTCTTTGCATTCAACTTCCATGAGGTTTATCATATATTCTGTACATACTCAGTGGAAGAGAATTCCCATTTGGGGTATATGTGGATAGAATATAGAACAGAATACAGAAGCATAAAAACCCTGAACTTCTATGCCCTCTGGGTAGCAGAAGTCCAGTATGCAAAGTGCAAGACTATAGTATCAGGCTCTTGGCCCTAGTCAGACCACATGTAGAGTACTGTGTTTAGTTCTGGATCTGAGAATTGGAATGGCACCCCCCCCACCACTGGAGAGATACTGTAGGGAAGCTCTGACATGAGGAGAAAGCATGTGATTTAGAGACCATGTGACTTTAGCGTCAGGAAGTTACATCTATAGAACCACCTGTGGGACTTGTCAATCAGAGCTACCAGTCAATTAGCTTGGAGCTGTGTGTGTGTGTGTGGATAGCCCTGTTTCCTATTGGAGGGAGAGAGGAAGGAGGAAGTGAATGCTCACTCAGAGAAGAGCTTTTTTTGGTGAGGAGGAATGAGCAGATGATGGAGAATGGGGAGGGGGGGGGCTTTTAGTTGTTTGGACACTGGCATGGTGGTGAGAGATTTCACGTGGGCTGCTAGGAAAGGAAATTGCTTGCTTTCTCTCTGGCTATACTGAATTAGATCTGAGCTAGGATTTCCATGCTAAAAGGAATCTGTTCTCAATCTCTCTCTTTTCACTAGCTTATAATATATCTTTTAATAAATCTTTAAAAGCCTAAACTTTTGCTGAATTTATCAGTGATTTTAACCAGCTTCCCCTCAAGACTGGGGTGGGGGTGGGGGCAGATTAGAACCTACAATTTAAATTTTAAATGACACATAGGCAACCCATTTTTCTGAAAGACCTTAACAAATGGGAACACCTCTAGAGTATGGCAACAAGGATGGGAAGATGACTTATGCTACATCCTAGCAGAGGCCCTTAAATGATATTTAGCCTAGGGAGCAGAGGACAGGAGGAAAAAGTGACCATTCTTCAGATACAGCAAGGGTGGTCTTGTGGAAGAGGAAACAAATTTGTTCAGCTTAACTCCAGAGGGGAGAACGAGGACCAGGAATTGCAGATTATAGGAAAGCAGATTTTAGCTCAGTATAAAGAAGAGTGTCCTAACAAGGAGAGCCAACCAGAAAAGGAGTAGAATGCCTCAGCAGGTGTTGAATTCCCCCATCACTGCAAGTGTTTAAGCAGAGGTTGGATGATCACTTAGCAGGAATAATGGAAAGGGCATTGATGCTGAAAGTTGGGACTAGTTGGATCAAATGATGACTGAGGTGTCTTCTTATTTTAAGATTCCATAATTTTGGGGGGCGGCTAGGTGGCGCAGTGGATAGAGCACCGGCCCTGGATTCAGGAGTTCCTGAATTCAAATCCGGCCTCAGACACTTGACACTTACTAGCTGTGTGACCTTGGGCAAGTCACTTAACCCCCACTGCCCCGCAAAAAAAAAAAAAAAAAAAACAAGATTCCATAATTTTTAAGGTCCTTATAATGGTCTATGGTTTTCTCCTTCTCTTACATCCCCAGTTTCTATGGCTCTTGTTGAGGTCATCATCACCTCATATTTGAACCATATAATGGTGGATTCCAGTTGCTCCCTCTTCTAATCACTACTCTGGGCCAATCTCTCTACTACCCTCAGGCTGGTCTTTGCATTATCCCCTGCATAAACCTTGCTCATCTCTAACTCTAGATCTGTCTCTTTGTCTCTGCTAAGCTCATACCTTTAAAGGGATTAGAGCTTCCATGCCCACTACCAAATTTATTGGGGAAGAGGATCCATTGGCCATATCTCAAATCCAAACCTTTCTTTGTAACAATAACAACTCATTAGGAGCACAAACCTGTGACCTTAGACATGGTGGTATTCCCTTTAGGTGATGCTGTGGATTGAGCACTGGAACTGCAGTCAGAAAAACCTGAGTTCAAATCTAGCCTCCAACTCTGACTAGCTATGTGACTCTGAACAAGTCACAACCCCTGTTTGCCTCAGTTTCCTCATCCATAAAATAGGGATAATAACAGCATCTGCTTTTCAGAGTTGTTGTGAGGATCAAATAAGATAATAATTCTAAAGTACTGAGCACAGTGCCTGGCACATACTAAGTGCTATATAAATGCTTGTTGTTGTTATTATTCATACTATTATTCACTTCATGTTTTGTGTTTCAATCATAGGCCAGGGTTGGGTAAAACAGACAATTTTAGGGCACCTTTTCTTTCCTGCTCCTCCTGTCAGGAGATGAGCAGTGCAGTCCTTTTAAAAAAAAAAAGCTATTCAGACACCCAAGAGGCTATTGGATTCCACTGAGAAGATAACCCTACGGCCTGGGCCACCTGTGGGTAGGGTTGTAGTTATAGTTCCCAGTACATCCACATCTGCTGCTTCATCGATTGCCTATCGCCACAGGACTTTGGGATAGGTAAAAACAGTAAAATGGTAAGGGTGATGTCTTTTGATTTGTGCATAAAGTGGATTTAAGTGAGGCAGAGTTGAACAAAGTCATCAGTCTCACTCTCTCCCAGAGTCCTTGGAATCCAGTGGCAGGACAGAGTCAAGAGGGCTCGAGAAGCAGTGGACACCCTTGGTGTCTTCACCACTCCACAGCACCTGCTTCAGCCGCCTTTGTAGCCATCGGAACCAATTGTTCTCATCCACCCATTCCACCAGGAGAAGTTTTCATATGCTTGAGGCAGACAACCCCTAACTCACCAAACTGTTCACTCTCAGAGAAGCAGTTTAATCTGTTGCCATAAAGTCTTCTGGTTTGGGGGCTGCTCCTTTTGTAGCATTCAAATGTGAATATTTAGCTTGGAGACGATAAGTCTATGATTGGTCCAGCACTCTGTGCCACCCATTACCTTCATCACTCTCACATCCTGTCTGTCTCTTCTCCTTACAATCACATAGTCTATTCAGTGTCTATGTTTGCTGTGAGGGTGCATCCACAAAATTTTGTTGCATTTAGGTAAACAGATAGCAGTGTTGGTCATGAAGTCACAAGATGCACAAGTCTTCAGTAGTAAGTGACTGTTGCTGTTGTTGTTTCTGCAAGGACTCCCTGACATATTTGGTAGTCTGTGTCTACTCTTACATCAAAGTCACCCAGAATTATAAGCTTGTCCTCTTTTTGCACATTGATGATGAAGGTCTCCAAGTCTTCCTAACATTTTTTCTTTGACCTCATCAGGGTTTGTCATGTTGGGAGCATACACACTGATGCTGGTGGTGTGGCACCTGCAAGTGGCAACTCACCATCATAGGCCTGTCACTCACTCCTTTTGGTATGCATATGAGCTTTTTCACTAGATTAATTCAAATAGCAAAACCAATCAGCTTGACAGTGGCCACGATGAGTGCGGCTACTCCAGAAAAACATGCATCCAGCTCCAACTTCAGTAAGCTGGCCTTTCTTTGCCAGCTTTGTTTCACTCAGGGCTGCTATTTGGATGTGAATCCTGGCTCAGATACTTACAATGCTGAACAAGTCATTTAACCTCTCTGGCCTCAGTTTCCCCCTCTATAAAGTGGGGATAACAATAGCACCCACCTACCAATGTTCATTGTGAGGATCAAATGAGATAATGCTTGTAAGGCACTTTGTAAATCTTAAAGTACAATATATTTATATAAACATATAAATGCTAATGATCATCATCATTATTAATGTATTATTACGTGCTCATTTTAGCAGCACATGCAGTCAATAAGCTAATCAATAATCACCCTCCTTGTGCCGTGCACTGTGCTGAGTACTGGCACACAAAGACAAAGATGAAACAGTCCCTGGCCAGAAGGAGCTTTCCTTGTCCTAGGTTCAGAGGGGGAGGACCAGAATGATTGTGGCATTAATTGGCATTAATTGTAGCCTCGCCAGAACAATACTGAAATCACAGGGGAGTTTTGTGTCCTCTCCAGGGGAAGGTGGATTCCTCCCAGGTGTTGCCAATGGATGTTCTGGGCAGAGGCCAAATGGCCAGGAGCACTCTGGAGCTGGGGCTCTCGAGCTCTTCTGCACATGTAAGGGCCCCTCATGGAGGCCTGCTGAGGCCTCTGGAACCCTCTTTAGAATCCTCTCAAGAGGTTCTCTCTAGAAGGTCTTACATAAAACAGAGGATTGCCCAGGAAACCAAAGGTTAGTGAAAATGGAAGTTAAGAAGCCCTGGCTTAGACACTGGGGTCCTGCAGACACTCGTGCTTGAGAAGGGTATTGTGCTGGCTGCACCACTTCTCCAAATGAGTCCTATTTTGGTGACATCATGGTTCAAACAGAAATCCTCGATGAGACCAAGAGCTGCTCAAAAATGATAGGCATCACAATACACAAAGGAAGGAATATGGATCAAGAAAGCCTCTTGCCCAGACTATGGCTTACAGTTATAGATAGATGATAGATAGATAGATAGACAGACAGAAAGATAGATAGATAGAATCTATAGATATATAAGATATATGATATATAATATATATAAATCTGCCTGTATATCTGGGAAAAACTCAGAGCTGAACAGGAGGAAGAGTGTGGTAGATCATACTAGGGAAACTGTACATACAGCTCTTTCAATGACTCCCAGATGTTCCCTGACTCAAGAATCTATCTTCTCCTCCCCTACCCCCCCCCTCCCGGGGCAATGAGGGTTAAGTGACTTGCCCAGGGTCACATAGCTAGTAAGTGTCAAGTGTCTGAGGCCAGATTAAGAATCTATCTTAACAACAACAACACTAATATGAATTTCTCATTCCTAAAGAATGCTTTGGTTAATTGCAAAAAACAAAAATCACCATGTCATTTTCAGGGAAAATGGTGTCAACTCTGCCCAGATATGAGAAGATTCCAGGGGTATAACAAAACTCCCCCAGTGGAAGGAGCAGAAAGCAAAGAACTGATGACCTTTTTGAGGGTAGGTTAAGGAAATCATCCCAGACAAAAACAAATCAAAACCAAAAAACCCAAACCAACAAAAAATCCCTGCATAGAAATGACTCTATTAAAGATTCATTCCTTTCAGTTAACTAGCTTATCTTGTAAAATGCAAATATCGAGGTTCACATTAAACTTAATCAGACACTTTTTTCTCAAGGCTCACTGAGATCAGCTTCAGGGGTTTGGGGAAGGGACTTTTGCTGGAGAAGGGAAAGAGAAATTAGGGACAAAGGGCTTTGCTTGAGTGAGCTGGCTTGCAGGAGTTGGTGCAGTGGGGGATTCTGGGCATCTGAAAGCACTGGGTCTCTGGGATGTAAAGGGATAGAAGGTAAGAAAGGGCCCCCGAAAGACCAACTCTCACTCTTACTTCTTCACAGCTTTGCCTCTGACTCTTTCTACTCAAACAAATGCCTATTCTTTGACCAGTGCAGTTACGGCTCTGTACCTGGGTTCATCCCTGGGACACTGGGTCTCTCGACCTGAACAATTTCATTAATAATAAGCCTGCACCCTCTAGTTTAAGAACAGTTACCAACTCAAGGAAGAAAACATCACTTTTTTAAAAAAAGAAACTTCCTGCCAGGGCTAAAGTTGGATCAAATTGCGTATTTTCTGTTCCAATCCAGAGCAGGCACCCATCTGGAGGTGCTTACCAGTAGAGGTGCTCAAGCACAGGTGAGGTGACCTACCACCTGAAGGAAATGCAGCAGATTCCTGCTCCGGGTGCGAGTCTGGACAAGATAAAATCTCGGGGCTTCTTTCCAGCTCTAAGATTTCATGACCCAGTTTTGTCTCTTGTATCCTCAACAGTTTAAGTTTCATTTTTTATCATTAAGGTCCTTTTTTCTTTTTTTTCAAACCATGTAAACCTGTGGAAATCCCTGACAATCTCTAACAGCCGTTAGTCTAAAACCATAAATCCACACTTTATTTGAGGTCAAATAGGAAGATTGGCACTATAGATCGGGCTATTTTAATACAGACTCTGCTTGCGTGTGCCCAAAGATGTAGCCAGGGCACTGATGAACATTTTCAACCTCTTCTTGGTAGAGAACAGCTGAAGAAGTAAGAGAAACCAAACACTAGAGAGTGATTGGAGAAACTAGAAATTAAATGTGTGGTTTTCACAGCCTGCATTAACAGGCTGTGGGCAATCGCCAACCTAACCAACTTTCCAGCCCAACCAACTTTCTATAAACAACAAGAAAAATTCACAGCTTTCCCCTGCATCATTTTTTTTTTCATTTAACAATATCCTGATTTCCTTGTTATCACCATTTAAGTTTTTTTAATCATTTCACTGAATCAAAGGCAGGAGTGGGTGAGATAATAGCTGCCTGGCCCAGCTCCCTCTTTTCCAACTTGGAGGTTCATATTTTAATTTCCTCTTACCTAAAGACATTCCATTAAGGTTCAGGATAAACATGAAGGTCTACCTTACCAGATCAGAGAGTGCTTGGCACATAGTAGGCATTTAGTTGCTTATTAAGTGAATGAAGACCTCACTGTGAGGTCATCTTGTCCATGTCATTTAATTCCCCAAAATCTGTACAGATGATTGTGTGTCCGAGCTATACTATGTCAGAGAAGATATCGATATGTTAATGATGAAAAAAAAAACCTATCTCAAGTCCTTTTCCCTACCTACCCAACCAAAGGTGCATTTCCCAGTTGTTTCTCCCTTGCATGCTCAAAAAAATGTAGAGAACAAGATCAGGAGATCTGAAATCCTGTGACATACTGTCTCATGTATGCTCAGTTCGTTGGCATCAACAAAACAGAAAGGCTCATTATACCTTTAGCAGGCTTGGCAGAGAATCAATAACAATCAGCACCAAAGTTTCTCAGATAATTTCAGATAGCACATTATGACCTACAGGAATCTGCCAACCATGGTTTGGATTTATAGAAATCATAAATATGAGTGGAAAATTGAATTTTCCCATTGATTAGAATGGTCTCCTCCAAAAGTCCAAATCGGTGATGGAGTGCGGGAATTTTACACATTTCTATTAGGGGCACCTACTCAGTATAAACGATTTGCTTGTTACTAAGCTATTCATTAATTTACATAAATTTGTTGATAGAAATGGAATGACTCCAGACACAACCATGTCAAGAATATAACGATCCCAGTCCAACCTATGTTTCTTCCCCAAAATGGTGGGTAGCAAAGCCCTACATGGACAGGACCAGAGATGACAAGGGACAATGGTCCTCCCTCCAGAAACAGATGCTACAGTATCTTAGCCCCGATATTTGTGTATAGCCAGAGGAGGGAGGAAGGATGACCGGGAGGTACTCACTGGGATTCTCCATCACCAGGTCCATCGCACCAGAAAACATAACCTTCTGCTGACTGCTGGGCATACCTGTGAGCTAGCACCAAAAGCCAGATGAGCAATTTTTCCCTTGGTTTGGATGAACACACATTCCTTAGCACAAAAGGGATGATTAAGCAGAACAACATCTTGTATTTTGGTGGAGTCGGCCACAGATACATTACACATCAATTTTTCCCATTTTTAATTGAATTATTCATTTCAATGTCTTATACACCTTCAAAAACAAAAAACAACATTTTTCATTTACTTCCTATTTATACAGTACTATTTGTTAGACCTACCCAAATTCCTCTCTAATGAGGAAGGATCAGCCTACAGGATATAGATGGGCAAACTGAGGTTCTTGTTGAAAGTCACTCCACATTGAACCTAGAAACAGAACCCAGGTTCCCAAACCCCTCAAATTTCTGTTTTTGTCTTGGGATTGGTTGGCAGAAGAGAGTTACAGGTCAGATTGGAGCAATTTTACAGGAGGGGCACGTTTCTGTCTAGAACTTAGTTTGATCGTGGCTGAGATCTAAGTTAACTCATAAATCTGATTTGCAATAGGCAGAACAGCACCACACACATCCTATGCAATTTAATTTGGTGGGAATTCTAGCCAAGAGATCAGGCTCCTGGCCCACAGGTTACAACAAGTTAAGGCATCTCCTACTAGTCTAGGTGCCTGGCTTTTCTCTTTTCAGAAGGGCAGCTATGACACTTACACACACACACACACACACACACACACACAAAATGCTTGTCTGCAGCTAAAGCCTGTGGTAACTCTAACCCAGGGCAGTCTTTTGCTGACTTTGTTGCTCGCTAGCCAACTTCCCTTCTCCCAAAATGAACTCAAAGTTAGCCCGACATCATGGCCTTTACCACAGTAGCAAGAGGCTAGAGAGACAAATTCAGCAACAGCGTAACTCCGGAGCAGCCAAAAGGTTTTGGCCACCAAGGCTCAATTTCCTCCCCAGAGAGTTTATGTCGGTTTGTTGCACAATGAAATCAACAGTATGAAAACAAACATGAGGAAGGTGACCGATTTTCACTTTCTGTCTGGGATGAGGACTTGCACTGGCTCGCTGACCTTCCTTCTCTTCTTGGGAAGTGCAGAACTCGGCTGACTGTCTTCGAATTCCAGCCTTCGGATCTGTGGGAATCACCAGAGAGAGACAAGGTTCAGCAGAGCTTTCTGGGTACGCTGAGGAACCAGGCTTCCATCCCTCGAGCTGTGTAACGGATCCCAACCTGCTTTTCAATGGGCTGGCTGCTTTGGCCCTGCACACTGGTCCCGCTGCCAGTATCAGGGGCTGGCATTCCAAGTTTCAAGAGCTGGTGTCCCCTGGAGGCAGCCAGCTTTGGGGACAGTTCTTTGGCTCTCACGAGTGATTTCTGTACATCTAGCTCCGGAGGGGAGGGCTGAGTATTGGGGTGTGAAGCCAATAAGGGAGCAACAATGGTCAGGAGAGCTCTGGGATGCCAAAATGATTCCAAGGGGGAAAGTAAGTGATTCCCACACACGTTAGCAGAGGCCTCAAGGCCTGCCTTTCCTATGAATGCATTGGGCCAGCACCCAGCTCTCTCACCCCTAGGAGCTACCCTGCTCCCACCCCCCACCATGGAAAGGGGCATATACATGGAAGACTGAAGGGTGAATCACTACAAACCAGGCCCTTCAGCGCTAGGGAGGATTTCGAATTCGAATCCTGCTTCCCCAAGAGCTGTTATCTCTCCATGTAATGCCCCTCCAGCCAGTTCTTAATCCCTCATTCCAAGAAACACTTCGGACACTTATATTTCTGGCCACTAGATGGGAGAAAAGGGTTTTCCATGTCCACTTCTCTTCCCCTACCCCCGCCCCTGCCCAGGGGAAGGTGGAAAGACAAACGATAAAAAAAGATTTTTCCAATGTACCTAGTGGGAGAAGGCTGCCACATACAGTAGAATCCACAACCACATTCCTTTGCCTCTTGTTGACACAAGTTTTTGCTATTTCTGATATGTCATGAAATATTAAAGGGGGTAGAAAGTGGACAGTCCCTCTACCAATGGAGGTGAACACATTCTCTGAATCTTAGTCTTAGTCTTAAAAAAGCAGCTTCAAGAGATGAAAAGTTAAGAGACTTGCCCAGGGTCACACAGAAAATATGTGCTACAGGGGGGACTTGAACCTGGGTCATCCTGGCTAGCTTTCTTCCCTGCACTAAGCCACACAGCCTACATGCGTGCCAGCATGGGACCAAGCTGCTTAGAGGGATGCCTTGCTAGTTCAAGAATCAGTTTCTCTTTGGTTTGTGAAAGCAATCAGGATAATTGGTCACAGCAGTTTTACACTGGCCCACAGGAACAACCACTCAAATTCACTCTGGCTTAAACCAAAGCCTAGACTGTTTAAAACAGTAAAACCCTAAAAAAATAAATAGAACTTCTTATCAAATCACTGGTTTGCTTATGTATGTAAAATTGTAGAATGACCTACTCTGGACGAAATGAAATCGGGCCATAGAAAACACAAAACACAAAAACAAACCTCTTTATTGAGAAAACGAATTCGTTACAGCATGGTCAGATGAAAAACGACACGCCACAATTCAGCATGTGTGAAACCTCATTTAGGGGTATTTGCTGCTCAAATACAAATCATCCAGCCATTTATTAAATCTGGATATGGGAGGTAACATGGACAGATCAGTGTCTCTCTGTTTCAGAAGAGGAGACAGATGTATGTTGGAACCCTCAGATGGTAGGCTGACTTCATAACTTGAGTTTTGCTCTATTCTATTATTTAAGAAACCAGAATTTGATTGGGAAGCTCAGAAAAGCAATTTTATTGCAGTGACTTGGTCATAGTTTCACCCTGATGACATTTACCACTCCCATGATGGTGAGACTTGGAAATTACCACTGGATTAGAAGAAGCTAGAAGGTTCAGAAATAGGTCCAAGAACAGAAGTGATTCCCTAGGGACATTTATTATGAAGAATCACAGAAATTTATACCTAGAAGGGGCCTCAGTCACTATCTAGTTCTCATTCAGCAGTGAAGAAACTGAAATCCAGAGGGAGGAGGGAAGTGGGCTAGCTATAATCTGTAGCAATCAGCTTTTCTTCCTCACCAGTGAAACAAGAACTAGATGGTCACTGGGATGTTGAACAGCTATAAAAGTCAATAATTCTCTGGAAATAGTTTTGATCCAATCCATGCAAAATGTTTGAGAACCACACTATGGGGGTGTATTTAGCACTTCTAATAACCACACTGGGTGCAGATGCCACACTGGTGCCACACTGTTAAGGCCAAAGCAAACTGAGTGTTCACATATCCAGTGAGTCGAGGACAGTCTAGACCGAAAATGTGGATAATTCAGTCGACATCAGATGACTGTCTTCTGATGCATCGCTCGTTCTATTTAAGGAAAGACAATCTTCTGGGTCATTGTCAGACATTCTACGCAAAACAATTACTTAGCTAAACTCTGAAGAATGATGATCCTTTTGCCTATAAATTCTAAAGGAGTTTTCTCAGAGGAGTAGACTATCTGCATGTTTCTGTGAAGCAGGCTTTCTGCTTTATGAAGCTGACACCAAGGATTTTCTACTTTAGTTCATATAATCTATTTGCTAACACAGTCTCCTTCTGAGAACTACAGGCTTCCCCTTAAATATAGGTAGAATAGGCATACTTCCTTGTGGATTTGGAGAAACTTAGAGGGCTCTCAAATTTAAAAATATCTACCTTAACTGTTCCCTCCTCCCATCTTGCCATGGTGTCTGAAATTTTACCTATGTACGGTATCAGATTCCTCCCATGTAATTTGAGAAAGCTGGACTAGATGACCTCAGAGGTATATCCCAGCTCTGACATTCCCTGTTCTTTATTATTGAATAGTCCAAGAAAAGTGATTTTTCTCATTTGACGTGCTGAAAATTTATATTTCTTTTTTGTTGTTTTCCTTTGTCCTTTCTCATTCTCCTTTTATAACAGTTGCTAGTTCTCTCAAGCAGAAAATGAGCCCAGAGAAGGCAGAAATGTAGCAGGGCACAAGTGGGATGCCATCCTGGGCCACCAGGGATCTTGGCCAAAGTCATAGGCCTCTCCTTGAAAAATAGCTTTAGAAGAAAGACCTAGCCTACTTCTTCAGCAAGTCTCTACTACCCAACAAAGTAGCCACCCAGCGTATCTAGCTATAGTTTCGACTCCAGTCTAGATAATCTAAACCAAGATCAGCCATCTCTTCACAAGGTCAGAAATCGATAATGAACTTTTTACCATAGCAGTTATTATAATGAAGATTCAATCATCAATCCAAGCCCAGGAGCATGCTACCTGGCAGTGGCCAGTTACAGTTTTCCCCCTAAAAGTCACAAGCAGATTGCATTCTGGTTTGCAGGATGCCCAGTAGATGCCTGTAAGTCAATAAAGTTCTTTTCTTTTCTCCCTCTCTCTAGGCAGCATGGGAAGGTTAAAAAGAGGTACATTTTCCTCAGCAGATAAAGATTTAAAAGAAAGCCTCACTGCAGGCGGCCAGCAATTCTGTTCATAGGTTATCATTGGTTACACTTCTATTTATTACCCAGATGTGTTTATTACTCTCGTCTGTTTGTCTGCCTCTAGCTACTTATGATGAAAGCTTGATTGTGAAATGAGTTCCTCTCCTCAAAGCTGGAAAGCTGATGAAGGAACATGCTTTGAGGTTGGCTTGCCTTACCTTTTAATGGCCTAAAAACACTCTGATATTTTAAGGGGATTTAAAAAATCTATTTTAAACATATCCATTACTTTCTCACTTTCAAGTGCTTAGGTGATTCTATGTGAACCCCGTAACAGCCCAGATATGTAAAGGTTAAAACTTTAAAAGAAAAAAGCAAAGAAAAACCCACAACAAAAATAATGATAAAAATGAAAAGGGGTTTTTATCTCCCTCTCTGGTATGAGTAGAGGAAACCTACAGGCAGTGACATGATGGTGTCACTAGATGTACCAAACTTGACACAGGCTTGCTGATTCTTCAAAAAGGAGATGGAGAGATAAAGACAGCAGCTATAAGATCAGCCATGTAATAAATACACTGGTTCTCACAAACTTGCTATGTAGGTCACTGGCTTGCATTGAATCCTCTACAAAATGCCTTGGGTAGGTACAAAAATCAGCTTGCCTTTTAGCTTGATTAGAAAGTATTACAAAGAGAAATGTCCCTCCCCAATATTGTGCTGGTACGAGACTGATTCAGCTGAACAAGCACTTATTAAGCACCTACTGTGTACTAGCCACTGAGAAGTGTATACTAGCCAAAGCAGAAGTGAAACCGTCTCTGCCTTCCAAGAGCTCACATTCTACTGGTAACCTAAATGAAGGCCCTTGAGTATCTCTGCCAGCCCCAACCACTTTGGGTGAGTAATCTCTGCCAAAAAGACATGGGACTGAGGGGACAGGTACTCAACTTTGTTTCACTTACCAAAGTACAGCCTCCATATCAGGCTAAAGCTTAACCAGTTCATTTCCAAGAAATCCAACCTTCACTTTAAATCAACACTAAATTCACTTGAAAAAGATCAAAGAAATGAAAGCCCTTGTAGATGACACCTGGTAGTAGGGAAGGTTGCATTTTACTTAAGGTTCCAGTTTGACAGGATGAATCTGGGGTACCCTTTGGGGGTGGCCTGCACCAACTACTCCTGCAGCCCTACAAACTACCAGTGTGTTGGGGCCTTTTGTCTCCTGACTTTGCAGGGATAGGAATGGAATGCATGGGTTTTCCATCTCTTGAGTATGACCAGCTTGCCTCCTTTTCCAGGCCTGCATCCTTCTGATGACAACCCTCGTGTTGCCCCTCCTACCTAGCTAGCTACTCATTGGTAATGTGTTCCCGCTGGCTCATGGCCACCAGGTATGCGCCCTTTATTACCTGTGGCACCACCCATCCTTCATTCATTGGTGCCTATGCTACTCCACGGGTCAAAGCTGAGGAGCATTGCCAGAAGAATGTGGATGTTGAGCACGTGGGCCTGAGTTTCAGGGGGCCTCCTGGGGCCATTAAAAGCACAGTGTTATTTCCCAAAAGCCATCCAGCCTGCCCCACTCCTCCTCTGTTTCAGTTCTGGGAACGGTTCATCGAGCAATCATCCCAGTAACATGAGGTTCATTTTTATGCAAGTCCTCAGCAACAAAGGAAGCATTTTTGTGATCTCTAAAAATGGACTTTTTCTCTTAAGAGCAGAAAGACATTTCTAATGTGCCAGTTTGGTCTAACTTCAAACTTCTTTCATTTTGAGTGAAGCCCTGGCTTTCCTCCTACATGAACCCAGTCTCCCCCACCCCCCACTCCCGCTGGGCAATGAGGGTTAAGTGACTTGCCCAGGGTCACATGGCTAGTAAGTGTCAAGTTTCTGAGGCCAGATTTGAACTCAGGTCTTCCTGAATCCAGGGCTGGTGCTCTATCCACTGTGCCACCTAGCTGCCCCCCAAGTCTTTCTTTCTAAGTCTTCCTAACACTTGCAGTCAACGATCACAATGACTTCAAACATTTTCTTTTTTTCAACGCAAACCTTAAATAAGCACCTGCCAAGACAAAATATCACTGTTCCGTCCCTCAAGGCGCTTATGTTCCAAAAGTTGGGACTGAGTCCCATACAAATAAGGATGATCCAAGGGGAAAGGTAATAGGAAGAAAGTCGAGATCCAGACAAGATGCTCAAGGAAAATGAGAGAAAGGGGAGATTAGTTGGGCACATCTGGGAAGGCTTCCTAGAAGAAGAGTTGGTGCCTGAGCTGGTCAGTGAAGGAGGAGGATAACAAACAGGAAGATGTGGTTCAGTGAAAGGAGTTTTGGGCCTTGAATCAGAAGTGCTGGGTTTGAATCCTGGCTCTCACTTGTTTAGGCCATGGTTATAGAATGAGGAAGTTGGATTAGATTATCTTTGAGGGCGTCTTTCTTCCCATCTGGATCCTATGAACTTCCTATTTTATTAAGAAGAGTTGGTCTCTTTTAAACCATGCAGAAATTAATCTGTTGATTACTTTAAATATTTTACTAATTTAGGACCGGGTGTGTCCACGGGAAATGCACCTGAAGAGCTAAAATGAGGTCGAGATCGGCTGGCAGGACCAACCTTATGGAAAGCAGACCAGGTATCTGTTTACTGAAGTGTGATTTGTGGGGCCCAAGGAAGGCCTTCATCCTGCCAAAATACCAACCTCCCTCTGCCACACATAAATGACCCTCATTTTCCTAAAAAGGGGACAGTGAGAGAGCACCAAGTACCAAAGAGGTGGGAGCTGGAGTGGGGGTAAGCCAAGCAGCAGGTGAGGGACTCAAGTACTTGCTTTGTACACATTTCCTGGTTTTCCCTATGGTAGACATTAGTTTTGTATCATACTTCTCAGAATTTTTCACAGCTGCCTGTGCTGCATGGAAGCACAGTTTACGAGACTAAAAGAAAACAAATTCTGTAGTCTTGAAGATCATTTTTTTTTTTTGGTAAGGCAAATGGGGTTATGTGACTTGCCCAGGGTCACACAGCTAGTAAGTATCAAGTGTCTGAGGGCGGATTTGAACTCAGGTCCTCCTGACTCCAGGACTGGTGCTCTATCTACTGCACCACCTAGCTGTCCCCTTGAAGATCATTTTTTAAAAATCTTTTGGAATCGTCAATGAGAAGAAAACCAAAGACAAAGACCGTCCATGAAAACCGAAACCATGGTTAGAGAAGGCTCTCTCCAGCACTCAGCCCTCATCTGTTTGTTAATCAGAGAAGGATCTCCAGAAGCCTTTCCCTAGAATTCATTTCCCAGAACAGCAAGTCTTTTTGACTTCTGGGTGTCTTGACCAATCTTCTCTGTACTTTAGCAGTTGCTAGGATGCTAGGTCTTCTTTTTACTGTCCTAACCATGTCAAGAATGAGCAAAGTGGGATCCAGAGTGCTAGGAATATATTTTCTTAAAAAATCTAATGTTTAATGTAAGCGGCAGAGGAGTTTATACTATGAAAATACTGTTGGGTTATATAGCTAAAGCACACCATACTGTACATATTTTCCAACCTATAAATATTTTCCATGCTGTGGTGGAACTACTGAGCTTCAAATGAAACAATATTTCTTTATAAATGCAGCCCTGTCTCCAATTCTGCTGGGTTGCCCAAGCCCAGCAGAATATTGGGGGTATCCCAGGGACTCTGGCCAGGCTCATATTCTCTGCCGTACCCGAGGTTTTCAGAAGCCACAATCAGAATTGGGAAGCTGGAGCCAATGCCTGGTGCTTCCAGGGGAAGGAAGAGCTTTTTCTGATTTTTCATCTCCTGGTTGTTGTTTTTCTGCCAGTTGAAGTAACTGGAAATACTGAGCTTGAAGAAGAAAAACCTTCAGGAAGCCTCAAGAGCGGCCTCAAGCTTATGAAGTCTGTCAAGTGCCAGACAGATCAGGCCTGCTCTGATTGGCAGAAGTTGCAGTAAGGGACAAACATTTGGGATCCAGGTAAAGAAAAACCTCCCAACAATCTGAGCCACCCCCAGTGGATGGGCAGTGGCTGGCTGCCTTACACAGTGTCAACTTTCCCTATGCTTGAGGTTGTCAAGTCAAGTCAAGTCAATAAGCATTTATTAAGCTCCTACTATGCACCAGTCACTGTGCAAAGTGCTGGAAATATAAAACAGGCCCTGCCCTCAAGGAGCTCATAGTCTAATGGGGGACAAACATGCAATCAGTTCTGTTTATGCAAAATACATACATAGGAAACGGGAGGTGATCTGAGAGGGAAGGCACTCGCTTTAAGGGGGGGATTAAGACAGGCTTCCTGTAGAAGGTGGGATTTTAACTGACAACTTGAAGAGAGCCAGGGAAGTCAGGAATTGAGAGGAGGAGGAGGAGAGTTTCAGGCACGCTGGAAAGCCAGGGAAAGTGTCCAGAGTTGGGAGATGGAGTGTTTGGTGTGAGGAGAGCCAAGGAAGCCAGTGTCCCTGAGGAGGGAGGAAGGTATAAGAGCAGTCTCTCAGTCCCCCAGGCTCCCAACCTGGGAGTCATCCTCAGTTCCTCACTATTGCCCACTGCCCACATCCAATCTGTGGCCAAGCAAGACCAGTCTATTTCACCTCTGCAGCATCTCCCGAACACACCCACCTTCTTTCCCCTGACACGAACCCACCCCCGTGCAGACCCTCATCCCTTGATTATTGCAGTAGCCCTGCTAGTGGGTCTGCCTGCTTCCAGGCACTTCCCACTCCATTGTGTCCTCCATTCAGTCACTAAAGTGATTTCCCTAAAGTGTAGGTCTGGCCATGCCACTCCCCTCCTCAGTAAACTCCAGTGGCTCCCAATTGCCTCCAGGGTCAATACAAAAATGCTCTGTTTGGCATTCAAAGCCCTTCATAACCAGGCCCCCTCCACCTTCCGGCTTTCTTATACCTTACCCTCACCCCCACCCCAAACTCATTCTCTTTGATCCAGAGACACCAGTCTCCTGGCTCATCCTCACACATGCTGCTCCATGCTAAATGCTTTCCCTTCTTATCCCCGCCTCCTGACTCCCAGGACACCCTTCAAGTCCCAACCTAAATCCACCCTTCTATAGGAAGCCTTCCCCAATCCCTCTGTTATTTCCTGATTATCATGTCTATATCTTGTTTGTACATATTTATTTGCTTGTTGTCCCTTCCCCCCCCCCCCCCCCCCCCCCCCCCGCCCCTCGCCCCCAGGCCCATTAGACTGTGAGCTCCTTAAGAGCAGGGACAGTCTTTTGCCTTTCTTTGTAGTCTTGGCATATAGCACAGTGCTTGGCACATAGTAGGTGCTTAATAAATGCTTCCTGATTAACTGACTAACTGGAAGGGTAAGAGGGTTATGAAGGACTTTAAACTGCAAACAGATCTTATTTATTCTGGAGGAAATTGGGGGCCACTAGAAGTTTGTTAAGTAGGGGAGTTCTATGCTCAGACCTACACTTAAGGAACATCCATTTGACAAGCGAATGGAGCCTAGACTGGGATGGAGGAAGACATGAGGCAGCAGGCAAGAGTTGAAGTATGAGGTGAGGGCTGCATCATAATGCCGACAGTGTCAGAGGAGAAAAGGGAGTGTTGGGGAGCTGTGACAAAGGTAGAAACAACCAGTTTAAGCAAAGTTTGTGTGAATACTTGTCACGGATGGTGTAGAGGGCTTTCTTGTACAAGTCGGGGTTGGAACAGAGGGTCTCAGAGGTACCTTCCAACTGAGATTCTCTGATTCCTACTTAATTGCCCTGATATTCAGGTTTCTTGTTACACTCACTCATTTGGAAAGGAGAAAAAAGAGGAAACTGGATCTTCAGGTGCTTGCTCTGAGGCTGGTTTTGAAAAAAAGAAAATGAGGGAGCATTTAGAAGAAATGAGTTTAGGTAGTAAGGTTATCACTTTCCCAGGTGACAAAAAAAAAAGCTGGCCCTGTGCTTCTGAAACCAGAATCTAACATAACTGAAGAGGGAAGTTCATTTTTCCCCAATCTTTTTTTTTTTTTTTTTGGTGAGGCAATTGGGGTTAAGTGACTTGCCCAGGGTCACACATCTAGTAGCTGAGGCCGGATATGAACTCAGGTCCTCCTGACTCCAGGGCCGGTGCTCTATCCACTGCGCCACCTAGCTGCCCCTTTTCCCCAATCTTAATAGTATTTTTTTCCAGTTGCATGTTAAGATGGTTTTCAAATTTTTCTCCCTCCTTTCCCTCCCTGCCCCGCTTCCCAAGATGACAAGCAGTATGATATAGGGTTATACATGTACAATCACATTAAATATATTTCCACATAAGTCGTGTTGTGAAAGAAGAATAAGAACAAAAGGGAAAAACATCAAAAAAGAAAAAACACCACCAACAACAAATAGTATGGTTCATTCTGCATTCAGATTCCACAGTTCTTTTTTCTGGATGTGGGGAGCATTTTCCATCATGAGTCCTTTAGAATTGTCTTGGTTCACTGTATTGCCAAGAAGAGCTAAGTCTATCCCAGGTGATCATCACACAATGTTGCTGTTACTGTGTACAATGTTCTCGTTCTGCTCGCTTCATTCAGCATCAGTCCACTTAAATCTTTCCAGGTTTCTCTGAACTCCTCCTGCTCATCATTTCTTACAGCACAATAGTATTCCATCATATTCATATAGCACAACTCATTCAGCCATTTCCCAATTGATGAGCATCCCTTCAATGTTCAATTCTTTGCCACCACAAAGAGAGTTGCTAGAAATATTTTTGTTCACATGGCTCCTTTTCCCTTTTTTATGATCTCTCTGGGATATAGACCTAGTAGTATATATAGCTGAGTCAAAGGGTATGCACAGCCCCATAGCCCTTTGTGCATAGTGAGGAGGGAACTTCTGACCATATGCAGTATTAAAGTCTGCTTTATTCTCTAAAATTTGCCCCCTTCTCTTCGATCACACAGACATCCTTCTAGGTTAGACCCTCAATGCTACTTCCCTGAATTATCTGGAGTAGTTTCCTAACTGCTCTCCCTGCCTTTAATCTTTCTCCTCTCCAATTTGTCCATTCATCTTTCACACAGGTACCCAAATAATCTTTTTATGTGTAGGCCTGACCATAATGATATCACATATGTGGGTCTATATGTGTTGTGTGTGACATACATACGCACATATCCAATCTTATTTATATCCCCACACAGCTAGGTGGTATAGTGTAGAGCCTGGAGTCAGGCAAGTCACATCGCCTTTGTCTGCCTCAGTTTCCTCATCTGTAAAATGAGGACAATAACAGCACCTCCCTCCCACAGTTGTCACGAGGATTGAATGAGATAATAAGTGTAGAGTGTTCAGCATTGTGCCAGGCACATAGTAGTGGTATACAAATGCTACCTATTCTTATTGGTATATAAACTTTAAGGTTTGCAAAACACTTTCCATAATTTATTGATTGTGTTTGCTCCTCTCAACAGCCCTGAGATATGGCTGCTGTGGCTAGCCACTATTATCTGTGCCACAGCTGAGGAAAGGGAGGTCCAGAGAGGTGTCGTGACTTGGTCTTGGTCACGGACCAAGCTTGTAAGTTTCGGAGGCACAACTTGAGCCGGTCACTTCCACTGTCACACCCTGCTCCAGCTCTAAAGGCTTCAGAGGCTCCCTATTCTTCTAGAATAAAGCCCAAATCTTTTGTCACAATCTGATTCCGACTGATCTTTCCATTCAAGCCAACAAACACTTGATCCCTCCTAGTGCCAAACACCAGGTTGAGTGCTGAGAATGAAAAGACGCAATAGAAACTGCCCCTTCCCCAGGAGCTTGCCTCAGCCTCCTTCCCACTCTCCACACTCACCAGACCTTGCCCTCTGCTGCTGCCCGAGGGCTCCCGGAGGCTGCAGCTGTCCTGGCATGCCTGCCCTCCTCATTGCTATCTCACAGAATCCTTCTCTCCCTTAAGGCCCAGCTCAGCTGCCACTTCTTCTGGAAAGCCTTGCTGGAGACCTCTGTCTCTAGAGTACTTTTTTCTGGCTCCCTCCTGTGAACCCACCACACTCGACCTCTCTGTGTATTTCATATTCCCTCCCACCCCTAGGAGACTAAGCTCTTTGAGGGCCAGAGCTATGGAAGTCCCACCTTCAGATGCCCACATACGCCGTACTAGGTGTTGGCTGAATTGAAATTAATGCAGTATCACCAGTTAGAAAAGTTTAGCACAAAAAGTGCTGATTTTCAGGAGCTGGGCTTTCCACGATTCTTATCTCTGTAGACACTGAATTAACTAGGGGTAGGGGAGAGGTAAATAATTTGTGGACATTTCCTTTCGCAGAGCTGAATTGATTCATACTTCCCCATTGGGTTCTCTCTGTGGCACTTGGTTCATTCTGTGTGTGGGGCTTTCTGTGAGTGACAGGATCCTGTGGCCACTTTGGGTGGCCCCTTTCTGCTCTCCTCCTTCCCCATTACCAGATACTCCAATACTCCAGTTGGTCTCCTATCTCTTGGGGATGGTGCAGTAATGTAGGTCACAACCCATGTCGGCCTGCACAGCCCAGGCTCAACTTCAGGGGGCCTTCCTCAAGCTCTCCTGATATTCCTACAAAAGCAGTCTCCCTCAAGTGCCAAGTATCCCTCACTCTTGCCACATGAGGAGTGCATCTTTCTCTATTGCACATTTCAGATGACATCTTTTACATCACTCCTCTCTCATAATTTATCATTTGTCACGTGTCGCAACTAGGTGGCACTGCAGCAGATAGTGCACTAGAGGCAGGAAAACCTGAGTTTAAATCCAGCCTCAGACAATTCCTAGCTATGTGACCCTGGGCAAGTCACCTCACCCTGTTTGCCTCGGTTTCCTCATCTGTCAAATGAGATGGAGAAGGAAATAGCAAAACTACTCCAATATCTTTGCCAAGAAAACCCCAAATGGGGTCATGAAGAGTCAGACATGACTGAAACGACTGAAGAACCACAACAAACATGTAGTGCACCCTGCTCATTCCCTCTGGGTGATCCTCAGCTTTAATTCTTCAGAGATTATAGTCTTCTATGAATCACCGTTCTATAACACCAACATGAAAATACTCCGGATAAAAGAGTAGGACTTTGTTTGCAGGGGATCTTCATATGGGGATCATGAACTTGTGGTTTAAAATATGTGGATATCTGCACTACAACAGAATTCATTTCTTTGGTAACCCTACGTATTTTATTTTACACATTTACAAACGCCATCCTGAGAAGGGTTCATAAGCTTCACCAGATTGCCCCCCAAAATTAAGAACCCCTGCTTTAGGGAGAAGCTTGGGGCCATGATAAGAACTGAGCAATTTCCAAAGACAATCCAACTTGCTCTTCTCCTGTTCAATTCTGGGCCCAACTCAATGGTCCATTTGTAGCAACTGTCCAGATACATCTATGCTAATGGACAAGTTCCACAGGTTCATTGTCCAAGTGTCCATCATAGTCTGGACATTAGGTAGGCTCACCCACATAAGTGGATCAAGAAGCATGACATTGGTGCCCACCAAGAGTATTTACTTAATATTTCCTTTCTAGTCACAAAGTATTTAAACCTACAAACCATCAGGCTGTGGAGTTGCAGGCCAAGCCTGGGCCCCCTAATCAAAGGAGCCAGGTTGGATCTGCTACTAACTAGGCAGTCACTTGCCCTCTCTGGACTTCAGTTCCCTCATCTGTAAAATGGCAGCCTGGTACTTTTTTGAGCTAGGTCCTCCCGTGGGCTCCCTTCCTTATCCTTGGTGAGTATAGGGTTACACGGAAGAAGCATCCATGGGGTAGGAGGTTAGCGCCCAGGCTAGGAGTCTAATGCCTTCCAGAGCCTGAATGGAGGAATGTGGGAGATGACCAGAATGCTGCAACGACAGATATTGTACTGAAAACACTAGTCTATCGACCAAAGCACAAGACTCTCTCATTACCTGCAAGTTCAAATTGGACATTAGCATTCACTGAAATTAATTGTGGAATTTTCATTATGTCAAAAATATTATCTTCTGAATTACTCATTTCCCCCAGATATTTTCTTTCTCAGATTATGGTCCCATTATAGGGCTGATGAAAAGACAGGAGATTCCCTTTTTCCTAGACCTGTTTCTGTTTTACCTCAAACTTTAGCCTCACTTTTTGGTGTGCCTTTAATAGGCATGGGGGAAATTAGACTAAGTTGAGGGAAACATTTGTTTGAAAATGTTTACCTTAGATTTGGAAAAGGAAAAAAAAGTCAGACAAATATTCAGGGTGCTTACATTCTAGCAGTGCTTAAAAGAGGCATTTCAGTCCAAACTGAAATTTATCCTCCCAAATCCCACCCAAGAAGCAATTAATATGCTTGAAAAAGTCTGGCTCTTTTCCTATGGAGAAAGAGCATGGTATGCTGGTTAAATGGAGAATCGGAGGCGTCCATCACTGACTTGCTGTGTGATCGTAAGCAAGCCCTTTACTCTCTCTGTCTAAGTTTCCACCACCGTAAAAAATGGGGATAATAATATTTGCCATGTACCTCACAGGGATGTTTTGAGGATTAATGACATAATGTCTGTAAAGAGGTTGGAGTTCCTTGGAAAAAAGACACTACATAAATATAAAGTAGTCTTATATTTAGGCTTTGCCCAAAATGAGAGACCTGGTTTCTCTCTGCTCATGAGGTCATCAGAGATCTTGTTAAATGTATTCCAACACCTACTGCCTGAGCCTTGGTGGTGAGATTGGAGATGTCTGAAAAAGCTCCTCAGACCCACCTGGTCAGAGATGACCAGGGGCCTGTTCTCTTCATCATGGACTTTGTCATGGACACCCCAGGCTGGAGGGACAGTGCTAGACTTCGAAAGGGAATGAATCTTGGACAGAGAGCACAGTAATAGTTCTTTGGGCTTCCAAGGAATGTAGTAGGATATTCTTGGAATGTTTTGGCTCAAAATGAAACAAAAGTCCAGTCATTTCTTGGATTAGGATTGAAAGGCTAAATTTGCCTTCAGACAAAGAAAATTTGGAATTGGGGTAGGAATGGGAAAACTATTTCTGGGAACAAGGGGTTCATCTCTGGAATTTGCATCCCTTGCAGATAAGCTGAGTGCTTTGATGGGCAATATCCTAAATCCTAAAGCCTATTAGAAGGGAGAGGTTCCTGGTGATCTTGGAAGTTCTCAGCTTTTGAACTTGAAGAGATAACAAAGAAACATGGAGAAAGTCTTGAGACAGTAGAAGTGCCATAAACAAAAGACAAGTCAACATTGTTGACTAAAACCACATCTATATTTAAAATTAAATCAGTGAAATCTACTTGTACATCGAGCCCAAAGTGTCCCCAAACAACCCTCTTCAGAGAGTGCGCTGTGAACTCAGTACGATCCAAAATTACATGTCTATGAAACACTAAAAAGTTGGGCTGGAAAGTGAAAAATTCAAGCAATAAAGTTTCTAAAATGTTTTCATCCAGATGTTTCGACCCACACAGATGAGCTTTTCTTTCAGAAGTAGCTCATTTCACCCACTGACTGTTATTGTTTTTAGGCCCTGAAATATTGTGTTTTTCTAGAGAAAGGAGATGAAGCCTCAGTCATCCCAGCTAGTCATGTCTACACTAACAAGTGAGTGAGCATATTTTAAGTGACTTGAGGAAAACATATACCTACATTTTACGAGACCTTTTTGAGTGGAAAAGCAGACATTTTATCAAGAAACATTTCAAGAGGAATGAATGCATTTGCTGTGATCAGCTCTATGTACAGCCCTACCTGACTGTCAAGGCCTATGAGGAGCTCCAACAAATGTTCGATGACTTGCACTGGTGCTTTAACCTAGCTTGCTTCGTAGACAATAACCAATGCTACCAACCAACTGAAAGCGCTGATATTCAATATTTGCCTTATGAAAACATAGTAAGTCAACCAGCATTGATTAAGTGCCTACTATGTGACAGAGCTCTGCTGCACCCTGGGGATATAAAAAAGGCAAAACCAGGCCCTTCCCTAGGGAAGTACCAGACACAAGTACTTGACATACAAAGTGGGAAGGGGATTGGGTCAGGGGGAATTTCTAGGGGAAGAAATTCCCTCTACAAAGACAGGTCAGGTCACCTTATCATCTTAGAGTGTTACCTAGAGCTTGAAGAGGGGACATGACTTTCCCAGGGCCAGTAAGTGACTGACTTAGAACTTGAACCTCAATCTTTCTTTTCTGGTCTCCACCCACTGCACCACACTGCCTCTACAGAGACCAGAGGAAAGGCCATCTTTGAGAATCAGGCACATACTGCTAGGAGACCAGGAAAGGCCTCCTGCAGAAGCTGGAACTTAAACTGAGTCTTGAAGGGAGCCAGGGCTTTGAAGAGGTATAAACAATGTATTCAAAAGCACTTGGGGCACTGTACCCCTCTAAGGAGACATTATGTTTATCGTTGCTAATAATAACAACAATAACAAATGAAGGCTCTGTGTTTTCATCATTCAGGATACTGTTGCCCCGGGAACAGATTGGGGCCACTCTACAACTCAGCTGACAGCCTCACCCAGTGCCCTGTGGCCAGCCTAGGGAGGCCCTTCTCTGCATGCCACTAGCCCACTATTACCAGAGAACAAAAAACCTGCAACATGGGCCCAGTGGGCAGCCAGAACCAGAACTGGGCCTGCTCAGCCCAGCCCGCACGGGCTCCGAAGCCCCTTTTACACCATCTTTGTAATCAGGACCTAGTTCTCACAACAGCCTTGATCCTGGGACAAGCTTTCCATTTTATTTATCACTCTAAGGACTATTGTAAAGGTGAGCAAGATAGGATTATCAACTATATGACTGTACAGATATTATGGGTGAAAATTATAACAATAGTGGCAATGATGCCCATACCCAGCACCACGGAAAGAGTATCGACTCTGGAATTGGAGGCACTGGGTTCAAATACCACCTCAGACTCTCACTCCTTTTGCCCCCCTGGTCAAACAAGCAGGAAAGTCCTTATTATTCAGCACTGGTGAGGGATGGGAGGAGGAAAACAAAAAAAAGCATTACCTGAGGCCCTGGCGCATGCCAGGCCTGTGCTCAGCACATCACACTTGTTATCTCATTCCATTCTCACAACAGCCCTGAGAGGTAGATGCCATTATTATCCTCATTTTGTAGCTGAATAAACTGAGGTAGACAGAGGGTAAGTGACTTGCCCAGGGTCACACAGCTGGTAAGTGTGTCTGAGGCTGGATTTGAACTCAGGCCCTCCTAAATCCAGGGCCAATGCTTAATCCACTGTGCCACCTCGCTGCCCCCGGTGAGTCTTATTTTAGACACATTTGATAGGACATCCAATTTATGTAAAATGTGGCAGCTCTGAGGGCAGCTAGATGGCACAGTGGATAGAGCACCGGCCCTGGAGTCAGGAGGACCTGAGTTCAAATCCAGCCTCAGACACTTAACACTTACTAGCTGTGTGACCCTGGGCAAGTCACTTAACCCCAACTGCCTCACTAAAAAAAAAAAACCAAAATGTGGCAGCTCACAATGTGGGACTAGGGCTAGAGATCTCCGTACATGTTTACATACATACATGAATATCTAACTAGAGATGAGCATTGGACCCATGGTCGATGATGAGCTGCTCACTAAGAGTTCAGAGAAAAAAGTAGAAGGCTCAGGAGGATGAAGAGAGAGGGTGGGATGGAAGAGACTTCGAGAAGCTGGTCAGACAGATAGAAAGAGAATCAAGAGAGAGCAGTGTCACCGAAACAAGTGGGCAGCCCCTTCACCTCCCTGGCCAGGTCCCTTCCTCTGTACAATGAGGCAGAGGATCACGAAGCAGACACCTCTGAGCCTTCTCCCAGTTCCAGATTGATTCTGCGAGGCTGGGACTGGAAGTGTTATGGATGCAAAGCCATACTTTTGGTCACAAGAAAGGAAAGGGGGAAAGATCATTGTTTCACTCTTTCAAGGAAGACAACAGTGTTGCGTGCTTTGGGACCATGTGCTGAAATCCATCCATGTGTTTTTGGAAATGGCATAAAAAAGACCCCTTCTGGGGAAAGATACTCACAGCTTTCGATGATATTGAAGAAGCAGAAAAGGAAGGGAAGGGAGCCCTCTTCCGGTCACAGAGGCTCACTGCAGGCACTTTTGTCAGGAACTGCTGCAAAGTCCAAGAACCCCAGAATGTTCAAACAGGAGCGGAGGGGACAGATCGTCTAGGTTCTAGACAAATCCACCTGCCTGCCTCGAGCTCCCGCCCCTTCTCTCATCTATATCTCTCAAACTTCTCAAGCCTAGTCTACCTTTGCTGCTTCGATTTCTTCCTCACCCAGCACACAGATACCGCTCAAGTCCTCACAATGTTGCCTCTGTCCTTAGGGAAGGCCACTAAGTCGAACCACAGTGGATAGAGCTGGGCCTAGAGTCTTGAAGACCAGAGTTAAATCCAACCTCAGACTCTTACTAGCTTTGTGAACCTGGGAAAGTTATCATCTCTGCCTGCCTCAGTTTCCTCAACTGTAAAATAGTGGTCATGATAGCACCTACTTCCCAGGAGTTGTGAGATTCTAGTGAGACAATAATTATAAAGTACTTGAAACAGTGCCTGGCATGCAGAAGGTGCTTAATAAATGCTTCTTCCCTCCCTCCTGACTACTCTAATAAAACTGCCCTTTTGGACAGTTACCAAGCTAACCTTTCTAAGTCCCTCTGGCCTACTGATTCTCACTCTTAATGGAGGACGTCATGTGGCCCAATGTACAGAATACTGACTCTGGTCAGAAGACCTAATTTCACATTCTGCCTCTGACACTTATTACCTATGTGACCTTAGACAAGTCACTGAACCTCCCCCTGGGCCTTAGTATCAGTGGATTATAGGCCTCTGAGGTTCTTTCCAATTCTAGACTTACAATCTCATGATGATATCCCTTCTTCCCACCCCTTTGCACCCAGTGAATAGTAGCCTGTTGTCATGGTTGTTCAGTTGTGCCCAACTCTTCATGACCCCATTTGGGGTTTTCTTGTCAAAGATACTGGAGTGGTTTGCCGTTTCCTTGTCCAGCTCATTTACAGGAAACTGAGGCAAACAGGGTAAAGTGACTTGCCCAGGGTCACACAGCTCATAAATGTCTGAAGCCAGATTTGAACTGAGGAAGATGAGCAGATACTCCATACACTATGGTACCACCCGGCTTCCCTAAATCATGAAGTATTTCTAAGCATTTATTATGTGCCCAGCTATGACTGGTAATACAGAAAAAAATCCACAATTCCTGCTCCCAAGACCTTACAATCTTACTGGAAAAACAAGAACAGTACAAGTGAAATAAATAATAGCACAGAAATGACAGTCTATGATTAAGTGCTGAATTCTGCAGTACAGATAATAAAAGTTATAAGAAGTCATGTTTTGTGGAAGGAAGACCTTTTTTAGTCCCCCAACCTCCACCTCAGCTACTAGAGCCTTCCCTCAGAGATTAACTTCTTTTTACCAGATGGCATCCAGAGTCAATTAATTAATCAATCATTCTGCCTCACTTAGCCCTAATATCTTTATCAGGTGAGAACACACCCCCTGAACCAGACAGAAGTGTCAGACAGAGGTGCAAACTAGCTTCAACAAAGCTTAGGCCCATTATTGAGTCACTCAATTGATCCAGGGCATTTTAACTAGGCCAAAAGGAAGTCTCTTTAGATTGCTGACCCACTTGTTCTACCCTTTGAGGTTTACATATGCTCATCAATAAAGTCAGTCAGTCAATACTACTATATACCAGGCACTGATACAAAAAAGAGGCAAGAGACAGTCCCTGCCCTCAAGGAGTTTACAATCCAATTGGAAGAGAGAAAGAGTAAACTTGTAGGGACAAACAAGCCATAGATAGGATTCAAAGATGACCGGTGACATCACAGATGGTGTCTTGACTTGTGCATGAATTGGATTTAAGTGAGGGTTGTGCAAAGTCATCAGCCTCCCTCCCTCTCTCTTCCAGAGTCACCAGAGTTCAGTGGCAAGACAAAAGTGGCCCAGGATTCAGTGGATGACCAAGTTCTAAATGTCCCACAGTGCCTGCTTCAGTGACTTAGTGGCCTTGGAACTGCTTGTTCTCATTTGCCTATTTGGCTTGGGGGAAATCTCCACATAGGGGCCCAGCCTGCCCATGGGAGTGGGAGTTGGGAGAGTAAGTGCAGAGAATCTGCTCCACGCTGTATAGATCTTGTACGTATCTAGTTAGCCATTTATATGATATGCCTCATTAGGATATGAGCTCCTGAGGGCAGTGGCCATGTTTTATGCTTTTCTTTGTACCCTCGATACTGGGCAGAGTGCCTGGCACATTACTGTCATTCAATCTTATATTACTCTCTGTGACCCCACGGACAATACTGACAAGGGAGTTTTCTTAGCAAAAATGCTGGAGTGGTTAGCCACTTCATTCCCCAGTGGATTAAGGCAAACAGAGGCTAAACAACTTGCCCAAGGTCAGAGAGCCAGTAGATGTCTTTGGTCACATTTGAACTCAGATCTTCCCGACTTCAGACCCAGAACTCTAGCCACTGAGCCATCCAGCCGTCCCCTGGCCCAGCACATAGTAAGCACTTAATAAATGCTAGCTGACTGACTTGCCAGGTGTGTTATACTAGGGATTCCTTTCTAGTATTGGTTGGGCTAGATGGCCTCTGAGATCCCTTTGACCTCAGGTTTGACTTAAAAGTTTGTGATTCGGGAGCTAGGGGGCGCTGCAGTGGATAAAGCACTAGCCCTGGATTCAGGAGGACCTGAGTTCAAATCTGACCTCAGACACTTGACACTTACTAGCTGTGTGACCTTGGGCAACTCACTTAACCCTCATTGCCCTGCAAAAAAAAAAAAAAAAAGTTTGTGATTCTGTGATATAATGAAGCAATGTTTAAGGAAGTCTGGAAGCTGTGTACAGGATGGATAGAGACAAGAGCCTGAAGTCAGTCACACTGTATCAATAATGCAGGTAGACAAGGAAAGGAATGGCACTCAAGTTGAAGCAATGGGATTAGAGACACAAGGACAATACCAAAGACATTTTGAAAAGAAAATCAGCGGTTCTATACTTGGTGATTGATATTTGGAGATGGGGGCAGGGACTGGGAACCAGATTTGTGATTTCATTGGCCCTTCTCCCACTGAAGCTCAGAATAAGTGACTTGCCCAGGATCACACAAGCGGTAATGTCTGAGGCTGGACCTGACTCCAGAGCTGTCTCTTGATCCTCTTCACCATGCTTCCTGTCACCTAATTATATGTGGTAGATAAAGAAAAGGAATGCCTAAAAGAATCTCCAGGGTTCAGTGATGCTGGATTTGCACTGATCTCTCTATACTTTTTCTCTTCATTTCCATTGTGATCAAAGATACACTTTTGCCCAGTGACTGGCCCAACAACGCTGACTGGGTCCCAGGCACCCCACTCAGAACCTTTGTATCCTCATCTTTCTTTTCCAGCCAACTTGAGTTTAGAAACAGCAAATCTCCTGGTACAGCAGAATCGATCCACTAGGAGAGGCCAAATGTAGGAAGGTTTTCCACCAATAATTAATGATGCCGTAATTACTATTAATTATTTCTTTAACAGTCTTCTGGCTATATCTAAGGGGGAAATCCACTCATGCCTTTGACCATGCCTTTGTATAAAAAGTAAAAAGACTGTGTTCTCATCAGAATTCCAAAATACCAACTATTTGGGCGAAGTCAAGAGTGACACAAAACAGCAGAAGCCAGGAAATGAATGACCTATGGAGGAATTTGATCCCTCTGTGTGAACATGCAAATTAGTAGGAAAGTGTCACGGTCAACCCTGAAACTATCTTTAACCAATATTTTTGTGCCTGAATTGTGAACTGTGTTCCTGGCAAGTTCTGATAAGATACGATAGTAACCAGAAGGAAAAAATTGCAAATATTTGAGATGATGTTATTGTTACAGAAGAATGGTCTCTCTCTAGTCATGTATTCCCAAGGAATAATTCTTATGTTAAGGTCATGTTCTGTTACTATAACTATTTTGATTTAAATGACTTTAAGAATTAATTTTGTTGATTATTTTATAATAGTGCCTAGTATTTAAAACAGGTCATGAGCATTAATTTATTAATCCTCAAAAACCCAGAGGCAAACATTATCCTTAGACCAATGACCAACTATACCAAAAAGACAATGTATTATTGGCAAATTATAGCACTGTATTTCCAGTAAACTAGCTTCTGGAATAGTGACCTGATTTGAAAAGTCAAATGTTATCTGGAAATATGTGTGGGCAAATAGCAATCAGATTGGCAGACCGTGGAAATAAATATTTAGTTCTTTCAAAAGAGTAAGCACTAGATTCAAAGGATATTTGAGAATGTTCCCCCCACCCCAAAGTGCATGTGATGAAATCTGTCTAAGTCATTGAAATCAATTAAAGATCTGAAGATTTCATTCCCATTATTGAACAGAAGGACAGGAAGACAAGCACATAGCCACAACAACCAGGACAGCTCTTCTTTGATAGACATATTACTTAGATTGCTAAGTTATTAGATACATTCTTCTATTCGATGCAAGGATGCTTCTGAAGATAATTCATACCAGGCTAAGAATATTTTAAGCAAAACCTTGATTTTTTCCAACTCTTACAGAAATGAGAAAATTTCAAATATTTAATGTTCTAGATCTCTATCCTTTTCATTTTTTTTTCCTTTGGTGGGGCAATGAGGGTTAAGTGACTTGCCCAGGGTCACACAGCTAGTAAGTGTCAAGTGTCTGAGGCCAGATTTGAACTCAGGTCCTCCTGAATCCAGGGCCGGTGCTTTATCCACTGAGCCACCTAGCTGCCCCCCTTTTAAAATTTTAATACCAAAAATGGTTCCCCTGGTACACTTTAGATACCTGAGTGATGATTACAAGAAGGTGACATCACAACCAAAAAAGTTAATGGCATCTTAGATCGCATTACTGGAAACAAAGTATTTGAAGGAGGGAGCTGATGGTGCCAGCATCCTCTACCCTGGCCTTACATCTGCTCAGTTCTGGCTGCCATCATTTAAGAGGAACACTGACAAGTGGATACATGTCCAAAGGAGGGTGACCACGTTGGGAGGGTGGTGTCCCAGCAAGAGCAGCTAGAGGAATTGAGGGTGTTTCAGCCAGAGAAGACTCTGGGAGGGTGGGAGGGTGATTACTGCTTCGAGTATTTGAAGGCTTGTCTTATGGAAGAGGTATGTAAAGGGATAAAGGTTTTGCCATGATGACAGGAATGCCAACAGAGGCCACCAGCTTGTGCCCTAGGGGAAAAATTCTCTTTTTGCCCACTGGCTTGTGAGTCAATGGGAGTTTGTTCTCACTTGATTGTGGTAGGGTGGGGTGGTGGAGCTGTGGGAACAATGGTCCTACTGAATGGTGGTTTTCTGTTAGTTATTTTGCTAACATGTTATAATTAAATGCTTTTACTATTGATTCTTGCCTGGTCCGTGAATGTAGTATGCACCAAATGGGCACTTGGGCCATATAGTTAACCCACAATTGAACTTGCACAGCACAGGGACCTTAGGACAGAATGGGATTCCTGTTCCAGGGATTAGATTTGTTCTGGTTGGCGGAGAAAGTAGAACTAGGCGCAGTTGATGACAGGTTCTAGAATGCATGTTTTACCTGGGTATAAGAAAGAGCTTCCTAACAATGAGAACTATTCAACGATGAACATAGCCTTTAAGAACAGCTGGGCACTCATCAGTCACGGATGTTGTAGGGGGTACTCATGTTCAGGCCTGGCCTTAACTAGATGGCTCCTGAGCTCCCATCAGCTTTGTGGTTCCAATTTCACCCTCAAAAGCAGCCCTTCAAAAGAGAACTATGAACAACCCCAAAGAGGAAGGACAGTCTATCTACTGTTAAATCTTAGTGCAAAATATTGTTCCAAAGAGCTCTCTTCTCCATTTGCAAAAGGATAATTTTGGCTAGATAGAAACACAATGAAAATGAAGATTCATCAAGTATCTGTGATTCTGGCAAAGAGGGACCTCCTCCACGAAGGCAGTTTGCAACCTCTCTGTAACTTAGTAGGTAAATATTAGAATCTCTGGAAGCCCAGAGAGGGTAAGTAATTTGCTAATAGTTGCACAGCTATTAAGTGTCAGAGGATTTCATGTTCGGTACTCTATCACCCCATGTAGGCTTTCATAAATGTTAAAATGACACACACACACACACAATAGACGGTATCTAAGAGAAAATCTCTTGGCTATCCTAAAAGTTTCAAGAATCTCAAGACATGGGGCAGCTAGGTGGTGCAGTGGATAGAGCACCGGCCCTGGAGTCAGGAGGACCTGAATTCAAATCCAGCCTCAGACACTTAACACTTACTAGCTGTGTGACCCTGGGTAAGTCACTTAACCCCCATTGCCTCACTAAAAAAGAAAAGAATCTCAAGACATCCAAACTCTTAGACTGGAATAGGCTGGAAAAGGGGGTGCAGCTAGTTGGCACAGTAGGTAAAGCACCAGCCCTGGAGTCAGGAGGACACTAATTGTGTGACCCTGGGCAAGTCACTTAACCCTCACTGCCCTAAAAAAAAAAGATTGGAATGCACTGTTACTGTTACTATAGTTAAAAAAAAAGTCAGAATAGGTTTCCCTTTCTCTTATACACAGTGTCCCCAAAGTCTTAGTGTAGATCTGAGCTAATAAAGTTCAAGATATGCTAAGACTTTGGGGATATCTTTATGTCTTTACTCACCTAGCCCCCAAATAAGATATATTCGATGCCCTTCCTTCCCTTCTCGCTATGCGGATGGGAACCGTGGTTGTAAAACATTACATGTAACACTGGGCTTGGTTGATATGTTGGTTGGTCTTGATGAACTATTTTTGTCTCTTTTTTCATCTTTGTTCTAAGAGATAGATCTCTGTGGGGGGGTTGTTGGTTTGGGGAGGAGGGTTTGTGGGGCAATGAGGGTTGTGACTTGCCCAGGGTCACACAGCTAGTGTCAAGTGTCTGAGGCTAAATTTGAAATCAGGTCCTCCTGAATCCAGGGCTGATGCTTTATCTGCTGTGCCACCTAGCTGCCCACTAAGAGATAGATCTCTGGGAAAAGGAGACATAGAGAAGGATGCTTTGTGAAATGTAGGTAATGTAAAAACAAGATAGTCATGTAATACAACCTATACTGAATGGCCCTCAGACCATTCCCTATAGTCTATGTAGTTTCCTCCTCTTTACCTGCCCTTCTCTCATCTCAGCCCTGTGTTTTTACCTGTCAAAATCCCACTCATATATTTCATCTCATTTAAATGTCACTTCCTACATGAAACTCTTCATGATCTGCTCCAAATGGAAATGGTCATTCCTTTCTTGGGCTTTGCATAAGAACACATGGTAGGGCAGCTAGGTGGCACAATGGATAGAGTCAGGAGTACCTGAGTTCAAATCCGGCCTCAGACACTTAACACTTACTAGTTGTGTGACCCTGGGCAAGTCACTTAACCCCAATTGCCTCACTAAAAAAAAAAAAAAAGAACACATGGTAAATGTCTAATGCTTTTCCCTTGGCAGTTCAAGAGACCCTTGGTCCCATAGATATATCTAGACTGCAATCCTTCTGCCCCTTAGTGTACAAGCTTTCATGAGCTGCTGGTGGCCAGCCTTCTGGTAATAAATGGCTCCCAACTCAGCTAGATGGGGCCTCAAAAACATACATACACTTCATCATCAACATCATTCCTGTTCACACTGTACTTTACAAATATTATTTCATTTTAACTTGACAACCTTGGGATTACTTTACTTGAGGAAACTGAGGCAGGCAGAGGTTAAGTGATTTGCCCAGGGTCACAGAGCACGTGAATGTCTGAGACCAGATTTGCACTCTGGTCCTCCTGAATCCAGGGCCAGTGTTCTATCCCCTGGGCCACCAGCTATTCCCCATAATCAAGGCTACCCCAAAGCCTTCCCAGCTTCATAAGCTTGAACTTTGCCTTCATTACTCTGAAGAATTCCGGATCACCCCCTACTCTCACAAGACACTTCTGGTCTCATCCTGTTCTGTGACAGATTATAGCCCTTTGTGGTTGGGTTGGGCTGCCTCTCCTATGTTGTAAGCTCAAGGGCCATGTCTTATTCCTCTATGCATCAATCCCGGAGGAAGGCCTCAGCACAACATGCAGTGCTCAGTGGAAGAGTCACTGAAACATGTGGATGAGAAGTCTACCAAAAGGTGCTGCTCCCAGCCCCTCCTTGTGGAATGGAAGTGAGCAGGGTCTTGAAGGCTGGTCCAGTAGGACATAGGCTCTAGCCGGTTCTAGGAACTTCCGACAGGCCTCAGGTATTGTGCTGGTGGTGAACCGCACGTCTGTTGCCTGAAGACCGACAGCTTAGTTGGTAGAGTTGGGTGATGGCTGTTTAGCTTACACCAGTTCCCAATGCTTGTCTCCCCAATTCTGGAAGGGGTTCAAACTGCAGCTGTGGATGGGAAATCCATCCTGCCTGTTGAAATGACAGAACCTTGTGGTATTTGTAAGAGACATCTCACTTGGCACTGGGATCTTCACCTAATTCCGGTTTAATGTGGGGGAAATACATGACTCAAGTCCCCATCCAATAACTTCCCAGGCCAGGCAGGAACCACAAATCAAATAGTAAGTCACTTGGTTGAAACCTACAGCAATGTAAGTAACTGGAAAACCATGCAGTAGGCTCACTCTTGGCCCCACCCCATAAACAAATATGAACAATGAATATCCCACTGACTCACATACCTGTGGGGAAAGAAAAAGAACAAATTTATCCCGGGGGAAATCCATGCTCTAGGTAAGGGAGGGATGCCTTGCATTGTCCTTGTGGCTGGCAAGCCTCATCAGGGAGCTCCTTGCCTTTGAAATGGTCATGAACTTAAGCACCACTTCCTTCATGCTTGTGTTGCCCCACCCCCACCCCCCAGAGCTCTGCCTCCCCAAGCTCCCGGACCTCAACTGAGACAGTTCTATGGGACTTGCTGCAGCCTAGAAACATTCTGCTTTTTGATGTAGCCCCATGTCTTGTCCACTCACCTCACGGCTCTGCCAAAGGTGCATCTTTGAGCGGCCCGCTCCTTACTCTTAGCTGAGTTACAAATGTACATGACTCCTCACTCTGGCCACACCTCACTGTGCATAAGGCTGGCACAACTTTACAGAGGGCTAAACACATATGCCCTCTTCATGGATCATAGATTTACAACAGGAAGGGACCGCAGAGTCCATCTTAGCCAGATAAGGACCTTGGGGTGCAGGGAGGTTGTGACTTAACCAAGGTCACACAGGTAGTAAACATCAAACCCAAATCCTCTGACTCCAAAGGCAGTGCTCTTTCCACTGTGCTAGGAAGGAAATAAGCATTTATTAAGCACTTACTGTATACCAGGAGGGCAGCACAGTGGATAGCATCAGGCCCAGAGTCAAGGAAGACTCTTCCTCCCAAGTCCACATCAAGCCTCAAACACTTACTAGCTATGAGACTCTGGGCAAGTCACTTAATCCTGTTTGCCTCAGTTTCCTCATCTGTAAATAAACTGGAGAAGGAAATGGCAAATCATGCCAGTATCTTTGCAAAGAAAACCCCCAATGGGGTTGAGAAGAGTCAGACACAACTGGATAAAAAAATGACTGAACAGCAACATGTGCCAGGAACTGCCCAAATATTATTTCATTTAATTCTCACAACAATCCTGGGAGGTAGGTGGTATTCTTATCCCCATCTTACAACTGAGGAAACTGAGGCAGAGTGACCTGCCCAATTTCATACAGTGATTAAGTGTCTAAGACCAGATTTGAACTCAGGTCAATTCTTTTTTTTTTTTTTTAATTTTTTTTTTTTTTTTTTAGTGAGGCAATTGGGGTTAAGTGACTTGCTCAGGGTCACACAGCTAGTAAGTGTTAAGTGTCTGAGGCCGGATTTGAACTCAGGTACTCCTGACTTCAGGGCCAGTGCTCTATCCACTGTGCCACCTAGCTGCCCCAGGTCAATTCTTTATCCAATGTGCCACCCAGCTACTCCCTAGCTGTCGCCCACCCCTTAGTCACCTCTGTGCTAAAGGTTTAGTTTACTGCCAGAAGATGCCAGTCTGGTAAGGCCAATCCTTGCTACCACTCCTGCTGTCATATCGAGGTCCTTGTCCTCCTTACATACTGAAAGTACGGCAAGAATTACACAGGCTGAGAGGGTGTAGAAGTAGCAGAATGGACACCTGGGAAAGGTGGGCGCTTCACCAATCCTGCCATCTGAGTATCAAATCCTCTCCCCAAGAGCGCCACCCACTGTCCAGTCCCTCATGTTGTAGGCACTTCGGAAAAGCTGCTCAATGAATGTTGTTGAAAAGCTAGAAGTGGAGCCGAGGGGAGCCCTTTCAACACCTGTGCTCAGGCTGTGGGCTGCTCCAAGCCAGACTGCTATAGTCTGCTCTTTCTGACCCCGGGGGCCTCTCAGCATTCACAGAACAAACCCAAAGATATCCTAACTTCTAAGCAAACCCTCATAAAAGATAACCCTTTTTTATAAAAGATAAGAGTGGCAGTGAACAACTTTGTTTCAACTATAGCCTTCTTCCTCCCAGTCTCCTTAAACATTACTCTTTTTTCTCCCCCAAAACAAGGGGAAAAAACCTTAAGTGTTAGCACATTCATAATAGCAAATTACAGTCAATTTTTAAATGTTGTAAAATAACACTGTAATCACGAGGTTACCTTTCTTTTTCTTTTTTTAATTTTTTTTGCGGGGCAATGAGAATTAAGTGACTTGCCCAGGGTCACACAGCTAGTAAGTGTCAAGTGTCTGAGGTCAAATTTGAACTCGTCTTCCTGAATCCAGGGCCAGTGCTTTATCTACTGCACCACCTAGCTGCCCCCATGAGGTTACCTTTCAAGTCCACTTATTTGGAAGTTAAACAAGACTGCTGTTCATTAAGTTGGTTTAAGTCTTGATCAGAGGGAGAACCAGCTAGGGGATGACCCATAGCATCCAAGTGTCTATTATTAGTTTTATGCTGCTGTTTTGTTGTTGTTGCTGTTGTTTTTACTACAGCTTATGGAATTTGTTTTCTCATCATATTTTCTCAAACGAAAATTCAGAAACACAGCAATGGCCTTGGAATAATTAAATGACCATGTCAAGTTATAGGACGTAGCTCTCTCCGTATCTAATGGGTACCATATAGCAATAACATTTTCCCAATGCAAAACTCACCAGTTTTCCATAGACTCTTATTTTTGGAAAACCCTAAATTTACCAAAGACCTTATCGGAAAAGATTGAAGTCCTGTCGCACGACTCTATCAATGTACTCATTACAAGCATCATCTTTTCCGCTTATGGAACCTCCGCATCCCTGTTCCAGTTTCAAAACCCACTTCTCACACTAAGATCCAGCCCATATTCCTACACAGATTACTCATTTTGTCCAACTTTCTTCTGATGCTAACTTTGTCAATACTTCTTTCTTCCTATTGTAAGTGGAATACGTACAGACCATTGCTGCACCTCTTCCCACTAACAATGGCAAGGAAATAACTCTCTGATATAGTACAGTGTGATTCATTCCAAAAGAAATGACTTATTAGGTTAATGGGCTACAGTCATACAACTTTCTTCCCCCCGGCCCCCACTCCGTTTTTCAGAGGATAATTGCATGCTATGATGCAGAGCATAAAAATAAATGGAATTTTTTTCCCATTTGGAAAAAAAGAAAAACTTAGTAAGAAGGATGACAATTCCATTATGAGGGGAGTTGTGTGATTTTTAAAGGGTGAAAATTCTCTTTAGATAGTGTGCTTCCTCCAACGTTTTCAATAATCAACTCTACTTCCAAGAAACCCTGAGAGGTTTTTGCCAACACCACAGTGTATCAAACAAGGCATACATGCTTCACGAGATTGGTGCTGTGAAAGGCATCAAGCTGGACCACAAAAGACAAGACATTAGCTCAGCAGAACAAAATGAGCTCAGAATGAAAAGTTCTTGTTCTCATACATTGACTGGGAGAGAAAGCAATCTGAAGAAAACTAAATACATACATATCTGTTTGGGGATACACACACATATACACATATGTTTATATTTCATACTTCTACTGTGTTATCACTTTGGCATTGAGGTATTTATAACACGATTTATTACAACAAACATATATTAATTAAATTGGGCAGGTGGGTGGAGCAAAGGATGGAGTGCCAAGTCTGAAATTAAAAAGACTCATTTTCCTAAGTTCAAATCCAGCCTCAGATACCTAGTAGCTGTGTGACCCTAGACAAGTCACTTAACCCTTTCCCTCAGTTCCTCATCTGTAAAATGAGCTGGATAGGGGCAGCTAGATGGCGCAGTGGATAGAGTACCGGCCCTGGAGTCAGGAGTACCTGGGTTCAAATCCGGCCTCAGACACTTAACACTTACTAGCTGTGTAACTCTGGGCAAGTCACTTAACCCCAATTGCCTCACAAAAATAAAAATGAAATAAAATAAATTCAAAGAACCTGAATAAAATTAAAAAAAAAAAAGAAAATGAGCTGGATAAGGAAGTGGCAAACCACTCCAGTATCTTTGCCAAGTGAATCCCAAATGGGGTCATGAAGAGTCGGACAGCACTGCAAATGAATTACATAGAGTATGTAAGTATTTTAGAAATGAGAAAATATAACATCTAGATTCAAGATTCCTGGGGAAAAGACTTGGGAAGTGTTTCTTGGTTGTTTGTGAAATGGACAAAATAAAAAGATGTATCTGGGAAAATAAAATTGTATAGCCTATGGCTCCCATCTGAAAATGTTCACACTACAAAGTGAACATTTTCGTTTCCTAGATAACCACAGTGGACTCAAATCATGTCTCCACAGACAAAACTCAGTGGTAGCATGAGCCACCACACCCCATCTAAAAGCTTCTGGGTAGACTGTCTACACATGTCAGCACTTAGCAGTGGTTTTCAGGCAGGCTTGGGTGGATATCCCTGATTAAAAGGGATCATTTTTTTCCTCCACTCTGACTGACTACCAAGATTTCATACATTCATAGGATTCAGAGTCAACAGACTCCTTTTGCAACGGATGGAAATAAGAACCAAAGAAATTAAATGAGTTGACCCAGGTCATACAGGAAGTAAATAATAGAGCTGGGATTCTTGATTCCAAATCTAGTCACTTGCCCCATTCTCCACATCTGGGGTAAGAGGGTCCCTCATAAGATAAAAGCATGTCTGACTTTGGCCAGCATGCCCTGCCCTGAGTTGGCTTGTTACTGTTCCAATTTAATACAACAGAAGAAGCCAGTCATATCACTTTCCCAGAATATTGCATTGTGTGCACATGCCCTTATTAGCCAAGTCTTCTACAAAGCCCTACCCTGTTACAGGATGAAAATTCAGCCCATCAGAACTGCAGAACCTTGATAAAGTGATCTTATAAAGAGTAGGACAGCATCCTGTGGAAAGATAGAGGACAGTCAGGAAGCATACAGGAGAGGGTTTTTCAGACTGCATCCAACAGAAATACGTTAGGGAACCATGACATATTTTTCAAGTAGAAGGAAGTATTGGGTATTTTGGTGAAATTTCTCTAGTCATATCTTGTCTTCGTGTTAAGATACTTTCTCTAATTTTACCTTCTTACATCTCCAAATCACCTTCTCACAGTCCCCTCCTTGTGAGATATTTATCCCTAAGCAGAATAGAAGATCACATGAGGAGCGAAAGCTTACACATCTGCTGCCACCCATGGGTAGACAATATATTACAGATGTTTAACACTGGCCCAGAGAAAGTACTCTTAAAAAAAAAAGTGGAGTCTTAGAGGGTTGGAGCAGAGCCAAGAGTCAACCCCAGAAATTCCCAGGCTACAAAATCCTCAAAAGGAGCTGACTATAAAATACAGTGGAGGGGAGGCTAGGTGGCACAGTGGATAGAGCACCGGCCCTGGATTCAGGAGTACCTGAGTTCAAATCCAGCCTCAGACACTTGACACTTACTAGCTGTGTGACCCTGGGCAAGTCACTTAACCCCAATTGCCTCACTAAAAAAAAAAAATTTAAAATACAATGGAAAGATTACTGGGTTTGGAGGCAAAGGAGCCGGTTTCAAATCCTATCTCTGTCACCACCTATCCAATCTCAGGGCCTCTTTGCTCATCCTGAAGCAGGGGAGACCGATTGGACTAGATGACCTTTAAAGGTCCCTTTTGGCTTTAAATCTATGACATGGTTTCAGATGTCTGCACACAAATTTACAAAATATGGCTACCGAGCAAGGTAAAGAGGGATCTTAATTCAAGGAAACAAATTAGACAGCATAGGTTTTACGGAGTCTTGATGGCATGAGGCCCACAACAGAAATGTGGTTCTGAAGGGTCTATCTTATTCAAAAGTAGAGAATAGATTGGGATGGGGTGGGGTGGGGGAGAAGAGGAGCAAGCACAAAGTGGTTCAGTGAGGAAATGCTATAACCAAGTGGAAAACACAGTGGAGGGTGTTAGGGTAAGTATCAATGAAGCGAGAATTCACAGCACCTTTTCATCAGACTCTATGACTGACCACCCAGGAAGAAAAAGGAAATAAGTGAGAAGTTCGGAGACCATTTCATAAGCCTAAACCTAGAGTGAGTCAAGACCCGAATTCAATCTTGATTCTGCCTTTTGGCAGATGCGTGACCCCGGGCAAGTCATTTCAGATCTCAGTCTCTCTCGGTCTGTCTCTCTGCCCGCCCCCGGCCCATTCCCTCTCTCTGCCTTTCTCTGTTCCTCTTCATCTCTACCTTTTTCTCAATCTTTCCAACCTCCTTAAGGTCATTTATGACTTCTGATACAGGAAGCAGTCTGCTATAGCATCAACCAAACTTGACATGCAGGGCACGATCAATGAATAGCGCAGGAACACAAATTGTTCTACTGCTCTACCTATGGTAGCAACTGAATCACTTTAACCAAGGGATTTTTCATCACGAGTTAACTGGGGCTATCCTTCACACTTCCATCAAATTGATACAGGTTAGCATTATGCCCAAGGGCAGCTAGGTTGCATAGTGGAGAGAGGGCTGGACTTGGAATCATGTCTTCTTGGTTAAAGTGATCCAGTTTCCTATTTATCCTGTATATTTGGCAGCCAGGTGGCTCAGAGGATAGCGTGCCAGGCTTGGAGTGAAGAAGACTCACCTTCCTGAGTTCAAATCCAGCCTCAGACACTTACTAGCTATGTAACCATGGACAAGTCACTTCACCCTGTTTGCCTCAGTTTCTTTATCGGCACAATGAGTTGGAGAAGGAAATGGCAAGCCACCCCCGATATGTTTGTCAAGAAAACCCCAAATAGGATCACAAAAAGTCTGACACAACTGAAATAACTGAACAACAACAGTCATTATGCCTCAGAGTTATTAGGACTTTCTCTCCAGTCATCATGTTGCCTTGCATTAGTCTTACCTGTGTACATTCGTATTCATTCCTCTCCCCTCACTCCCACTGTCCTGATAGAAATAAGCCCCATGAGAGCAGACCCTGCTTCATTTTTGCCTTTGTAGTCCCAGCAGTTAGCACAGTTCCTGATATACAGTAGGTGTTTAATGAGTGAGGACATAAAACACAATCCAACATTCCCAAAGTGGAAGGAGTTGAGAGTGAGACTCAGTTCTCCATTTACTAATCCCAAGCTCTGTGACCCGTACAAGTCTTTTAACCTCACGTGTTCTATTTCCTCATCTTTCATACAAGGAAAACAATATCTGCTCTCTGTCCCAAGGTTACCGTGAGGAAAATAATTTGCATACATTCAGGTGCTATGTAAATATGAACTATTATCTTAATCATCATTAAAAACCTGTATTGGTCCCTGCATGTGCTGGATGCTCTACTTAGAGCCAAGGCTCCAGAGATGTCTAAGACATGGTCTTTGTGCTCAAGGGGAAATCTAAATGGCAAGACAAGACATATAAATGAAAGATCAGCAGCATTACAGGACACCATATGCAAAGTATCCAATGAATGACACCTCCACAAAGTACCACAGCAATACAGGGAAGGCAGACATCCCTGGGGCCTGGGGCGGGTCAAGGAAGAGGAAATCACTCTTTACAAAAGGGGCCAGCTTTCCTAGAATCACAGAAGCCATTTGGCTCTAGACTCCCTTCTACAGCATCACTGCTCATCCAGTTGGACAGTCCTCAAACACCTCAAGAGATTTAAGGTTAGGATTAGGGTTACCTTGAGGTATCTGACAGATAGCCACTGCTGCCCAAGCCAGCCCAATCCACTTTTGAATCACTTCAATTATTAGGAAGGTTTTCCTTACAAGAAGCTGAATTCTGCTAACCTTAAACCAGTTCTCTTAGTTCTTACGGAATCCCAGGATCTAAAGCAATCTCTAGAGGCAGGAAGAAATGTACATAGTAGGCAGGGAGTTGGCCTCAGGGTCAGTCCCATCTCTGACACATGTAGCTGTGAGATCCTAGGCAAGTGTTACTTAGACTTGCACTGCTTCCAGCACCTCTCTCTAAGGCCAAGTTGCTGAGCCGGAAGAGACATTTCCCCCATTGCATATTCTCTATACTATACCAGTGAAATCACAGATCCAAGTCTAAATATAAAAGTTGGGAACTGGTGGTTCAGTGACAAAGAGGCAACAATCCTTTCCCTGCAAGGAGTTTACATTCTGCCGTGGGAGGGAAGGAAAATACAACATAGACACATATAACTAAATACAAAGCAATGCCAAGGAACAAAGGAATATAACAACTAGGATGTTTTGTGTAAGAGTTTTGTGTCAAGGAGCACTTGAACTGTGTTTTGAACCAAACTAAGCAGAGGTGTAAAGAAAGTACATCTCAGATATGGGTGGAGATTTATAGGAAATAGCATGTTATATACAAGCCATGAAGAGAAATTATAATATCACAGAATCACAAAAATATGTAATAATTCCAGAAAAGAAAGGGCCTTAAATGCCAGCATAGGATGATATCATAACTAAATTAGGGGAGCATGGAAAATTTTACCTGTCAGATCAAAGGATAAGGGAAGAATTTATGACCAAACAAAAGATAGAGTAGATCATGGGATGTCAAACAGATAATTTTGATTACATTAAATTTAAAAGAGTTGCACAAACAAAAACCAATGCAGTCAAGATTAAAAGGAAGGCAGGAAACTGGAGGGAATTTTTTAAATGTAGATTAAAACAACTCTGAGATACCACTTCACACCTATCAGATTGGCTAACGTGACAGAAAAGGAAAATGACAAATGCTGGACAGTATGTGGGAATATTGGGACATTAATACACTGGTTGTTTTGTTTTATTTTGTTTTGGGGGGGGGGTTGGTGAGGCAATTGGGGTTAAGTGACTTGCCCAGGGTCACACAGCTGTCAAGTGTCTGAGGCTGGATTTGAACTCAGGTCCTCCTGAATCCAGGGCCAGTGCTCTATCCACCATGCCACCTAGCTGCCCCTAACTAATACACTGTTGATTGAGTTGAAAACTGATCCAACCATTCTGGGAGCAATTTAGAAATATGCTCCATGGGCTATGAAATTGTGCATACCCTTTGACCCAGCAATACCACTACTATGTCTGTATTCCAAAGATATCAAGGAAAAGGATCTATATGTAGGAAAATATTTATAGTAGCTCTTTTTGTGCTGTGTTTCATCAAGGAAACACTCTGTGTTCCTCAAAGAAACAAAGGGGGGACTGTAAGATTGGAGTGACGCCACCTGCTGGAGAGTTACTGTAGGAAAGCTCCACCATGAGGAGAAGGCATCTGAGGACAAGCCATGTGGCCTTTCCTTGGCATCAGGAAATGACGTTTGCTCATGCATACTGTCAATCA